>NW_008591354.1:0-45396 GCF_000691845.1 Merops nubicus
AAAAGTGGTTTAAACCACCACAAAGACTAAAGGTATCCTGGGCTGCACAAGGAGAAGAGTTCCCAGTAGGCTGAGGAAGGTTCTCTTTTCCCTCTACTCTGCACTGGTGAGGCCACATCTGAAGTGGTGGTTCCAGTGTTATTCTCCCCAGTACAATAGAGACGTGGACTCACTGGAGTGAGTCTCATGAAAGGCTGTTGAAGGGACTGGAACATTTCTTCTAACAGGAAAGGCTGAGAGAGCTCAGTGTTCAGCCTAGAGAAGAGAAGCCTCAGGTGGGTCTTATCCAAGTGGATAAACAGCAGGGTGGGAGGATTAAAAAGATGGATGCTGGCACTTCTCAGCAGTATCCAGTGACAGGATCACCATAGACAGGGAAATCACTTGCCAACTGCTATCACAGACAAAGCAGACTTTACTTTGGAAATAATTTAAAACACATAGTCCTTGATTGAGTTATTAGGAATCAAGGAAGGCAAACACTAAAAAACAGTCAAAACATTTCCTTCTGCCTTTCTCAGGCTCAATTTCAGTTCAGACACCTCTCCTTTCCCTGTCCTGGTCTTCCCCCTCTTTCTTATTGTCACTGATGTAAGTCCTTTTGGTTGAGTGACCTCTGGTACATGAGGCCAAGGTCATGAGAAAGTGGTTTCTTTCTCCTTGTTTCCCACTGCCTTTTTCCCAACTTCTCCTTCTTTCTTACCCATTTCCTCTGCTCCAGTATGGCTCTGTTATGATTTAAAGGGTTACCTGACCTGCAGACATATAAAAATTGCTGCCATGGGTTTGTAGGATTCTGTAATACAAGAATGGGGCTTTATCCCCTAAATTACATTATTACAAACTACCACAAATATCACAAAAGTCACCATTAGCAAGTATACCTATGGTAAATAAAATGAATATATATGAATATATAATCAAGCTATTGCAAATTGCTATTAACAATAATACAGTATCAGTCGATAATATGGCAGCAGTGGGAGGACAGACTGAACTAACCCCAAAAGTAGGCCCAAAGAGGGACCAATAAGACAACAGTCAGACTTTCACCTCATAGGTTATCATGTCACAGTCTGGAGTTAGCTAGGTGTCCCTCATGAGAGCTGAAGGTCTCAAAAGAGCAGTTGTTCAGAATTCAACCTGCATAGTAGGAAGGGACAAGTATGAGCAGCACAGGAAGCTATCTGAGAGAGAGGGTCTTGGATGAAAATTAAGTCCTCTTTATTACAATGAGACATAAGAGAGTACAGGACATCCTACTTCAACAGCTTATTTCAGTGCTGTTAATTCCTGTTCATCAGCTTTTGTCTGCTTGCTGGTTAGTTCTGCTCAAGCTATTCTGCTCAGAAGCTTTTCCTCATGACATAATGCAACGCAAAAATTCCAGATCTTGGAATAAGTTTTAATTTATACTATGCATCTTAATTTTTGTCTTTGCCTTTGTTGTGGTTTGAGGCTTGGAATGGGGGTGTGACCTTCCAGCACCTGGGAGGAGCCCGGGTGGGTGTGAACCATTGTATTCCCCCCCACTTCCAACACACTCTCTGATAAGAGGCAGGAAGTGGGTTCTAATTTCACTCCTGCCCTGCAGCCCGGAGAAGGAAGTTGTCCTTTCACTCTGTGGGACCTTGGAACCATTTCTGAGGGTTTTGTATATTTTATTTTCTGTATTTTCCCCTAATCTTTGTATATATTATTTTCCTTACATCCCTTTTTCGTTTTCTGTTCCTTGTTAAACAATATACTTCATTATTTTTTCCAAAGTCTCTCTCTCTCTCTCTCTCGGGGCGGGGGGGGAGAGGCGAGTACATAGTTCTGTTCCATGTGGGTCCTGCCCTGAACCCCTTTTTTACACGGAACCAGGACAGCCTTTTAGCTTACCACCAGCAAAAGTTAATTTAATTATTTTTGAATTATTTTTAAAAAATCTATTAATTTTTTAAATCAGTTTTGTTTTACAATAAGATCTAGAAGTAAAATCTAGACAAGAGAACCATTTGCCATTTTTAATTATGTCTGCAAGGTGCCATTAGGTTGTTAAATTATGAATGACACTGAAGATACATCATGCCTTATTAATATGTTACCACTTTAAAACTAACAGTGATCATGAGAACAAGGTTTAACATTGTATTGATGGCTTCACAATGTATCTGATCACATATTAATATTAATCATCTACTGATAATTACTTATGTCCAAAACTAAGATCCTCAAACTTTGCAACCCCATTTTAGAGTAGAGATTTCATAACTATTTTTTTCAAGAAAGTAGTGTAAAGGTCTTTTTTTGAAGGTGACATCATTGAAGCGAGTTTTCATATAATGAAAACTACTTAGTGGCACATATAGCTCAATCACATTAAGAATGATCAGAGATGTTCTTTTCAACTGATTCAAACCTTTGTTGCAGAAAGTGAAGTGAGATTAACAGTTTAGTGTTCCTGTCCTCCATTTCTACCTTCCCATTCCATTTTCTGTAAAAAGCTAAATGGAGCTTTGAATAGTGTTCTGTTCAAATGTAAACTGTCTTTGTTATCTTCAATATGTCTGTTGAAAAAAAAAATGTCTTCTGACAATGATTTACTATGAGAAATGCATGAGAAGTCAGTTAATGAGCTGAATCATTTGTTATTGGCTCAATTATACATGCTTTCAGGATTATTTTTTTTTACATAATCTTCACTATTTTTTTAACAAAATAAGATTTGCATTAATTAAAATGTATGAAGTATTAAAAATCTCCACGGTTAGATATAGCTTCCTGCAGGTCCCTGCACAGAACATTTGTCCTTGATTCCTAAAAAGAACAAATTGACTGCCAATTGACTAACAATGTAGACACTTCACAGGCATTTAGAAATAGTACTTTGTTCTCAGGCATGTTCTGATATAACTGTGCATTGTGGGTCAACTGGCAGTCTGTTGCTCTAGTTATACAAGGTAATCTGAAAGAAAAGGAAGCATTATAAATCAATGTAAGGCAAAAGTCCTGTGCGTTGGTAAGCTTTTAACCCAGACTGACTTAAAATATGATATTTTGCATATGATTATGAGCAAGCCCTGTTTAAGCAACTAATTCCATGCAAGCTCTGAATATCCTGATATCGAGACGATTCCTGAACATGAGTTAAATATATCTGTTTTATTTTGCTGTAAAAAGGCTAATTTTTTGACACAATTACGTTATTTCCACCATGGTAAGCCTTACTGCTAGCTGAACACAATAAGGCTGCTCCTCCTCACTGCTTACATGTTTCACTTAACTCAGCCTTAATTCTTTTGGTATCTTGGATGCAGCAGGGGAAAGAGAAGAGAAAAAATGTCTCATCTCACATCATTCTTGTGCATTTAGATACAATAGATGTATATGTAACACAGTGTGGTGGGATGGTTTTCAATAAACTAGCACATATTTTCACCAAAGTGAGGAAATTAGGGAGGATCAAGAACAAGGCAGGGTTTATTGGATCTATATTTGGATGCATAATTATTTCAAAGATAAAATTCCGTTGGCCAAGGTATCATATGAAAAGCATCATCTACTTTTAAACAACCCAAAGTGCGTGTCAAATGCATTCATATCAACAGAATATCTAAATATTTTTAAATTATTCCATTCTCACCTAGTAGTAACGATAATCTATTAAGAAAAGGGACACAGGGAATATTACTCCTAACCAAAATCTATTAACCTGACCATACACAAAAATAAAGAAAAGAGAAAACATCTGTGGCATATTTCATTACTGTTTATACACTACAGTAAAGTATAGGAACAAATAAACATTTTGAGTAAAAATCAAAACAGACTGTCTGGGAAAACACTTTGGAAAACAGAACATTAATTTTGAAACTGGAAAGACTTTGATTTTGACATTTCTGCCAGTTTCAGCCATTCAAAATCGTAGGTCAAACCTCAGATAACCACAGGATTGCTTAAAAATAGAAAGGCAAGAAAAATAGTTCGTGTTTCTTTTTGCCAGTCTTTTGCTTTCTGAGATCATACAGATTACTTGTTTAATTTTGTCAGGGTTTTATAAACAAGCATTACAACTTAAATAAAACATAAATAAACATTTAAACTTGAAGCTTATCTTCTAAGATAAAACAAAGATCTCTTGCAGTCTCTTAATTCTAGCTGCAGTGTCTTTATGAAAGTACTAAATATCATGAGACTTTTGTTATATGTATAAGGACTGGGAATACAGTCAATTAACCAGCAACAGACACGCATTGACAAAAGAAATTATAAGAACACCCATTCTTAAAATGAGTACACCCTCAATAAGTTTGCAGATAACGCCAAATTTGGCAGCAGTGTTGATCTGCTCAAGGGCTGGGAGGCTCTGCAGAGCGACCTGGACAGATTGGATGGTTGGGCTGAGGCCAGCTGTATGAGGTTCAACAAGGCCAAGTGCTTTTCCTGCACAACAACCCCATGCAGTGCTACAGGCTTGGGGAAGATCGGCTGGAAATGTGCCTGGCAGAAAGGGACCTGGGGGTGCTGACACTGACAAATGCCTAAATATCAGCCAGCAGTGTGCTCAGGCGGCCAAGAAGGCCAACAGCATCCTGGCCTGTATCAGAAATAGTGTGGCCAGTAGGACTAGAGAAGTGATTGCACCCCTGTACTGGGCACTGGTGAGGCCACACCTTGAGTAATATGTTCAGTTTTGGGCCCCTCACTTGAAGAATGACATCAAGGTGCTGGAGCATGTCCATAGAAGGGCAACAAAGCTGGTGAAAGGCCTAGAGAACAAGTTTTACAAGGAGTGGCTGAGGCAACTGGGGTAGCTTAGCTTGAAGAAAAGGAGACTCAGGGAAGATCTTCTTGCTCTCTACAACTACCTGATAGTAGGCTGCGGACAGGTGGGAGACAGTCCCTTCTCCTAAGTAACAAGTGATAGGACAAGAGGAAATGGCCTTAAGCTGTGCAAGGGGCAGTTTAGGTTGGGTACTAGGAAAACGTTCTTCACTGAAAGGGTCATCAAGCCCTGGAACAGGCTGCCCAGGGAAATGATTGAATCATCATCCCTGGGCATGTTTAAAAGCTGTGTGGATGTGGTGTTTAGGGACATGGTTTAGCAGCGGACTTGGTAGAGTTAGTTGAATGATTCAGCTTAATTGTATGATTCTATGATTCATAGTTATTTTCTGGCACAAGGTAGACTCAAGACTGTTGTGAGGCTGATCACTGGGCAACACTGGAAGCAAAAATCAAAAGTGATGGCAATTTCCCTCACTGAAGTGCCAGAAGAGCAGATGGTCAGTAGATGGGCAAAGGTAGTCCCTTTGCCAGAGCAGGGTACCCACGTTGGACACACAACCTTCGTGTCCTGGTTTCACATTACTTTGATTTGCTGTAGCTGACGTCAAAGGGACCTATGAGGTTCCTGGTCCCAGAAGCCACCAGGCAGCCATGCACACCAGCCCTACCACAACCAGCCTCACTTCACCTTCCCTTTCAGACTAAATATAGCACAAGTGATCTGTAGGAAATCAGGCAGACTTTCCTATCTACATGTCCCTCTATTCTTTGCCTCTTCCCCAACCCACCCTATTTAGACCCTTTCGACATAGAAAGTTGTGATGATACAACAACAATGTGATACTTAAAGACAATTTTTCAGGCATAAGCTAAACTACAATAACTCAGTTTTATAGCAGTATGACAGAGTCCAGACACAGAGCCTAAATCCATCTAAATTAAAGCATTACAATGGAGGAGAAGATAAGACTTTACACAGTAAGATCTCTAGAGTAAAAGACAATTCCTCATCCTGATAATGTGCAGAACCTTGAAAAACAACATATCGAATGTATCTGTGTTTCTAGATGGCACTGTAATAGAGATACTAGCAATACCAAAAATCCAAAATGTGAAAAAGAAGCCACTCAGTCAATTGTTTTGTTTTCCATTCCATTAGTGGAGAACAGTTGTTGTTTGGGGGGTTTTTGACAATAAAAATTTTAAAGATTAAAACTTTCTCTGGAGAAGGAATTTACCTGTCTGTGCTGTCACTAAAACTATTAAAAGTTCTTCAGATGGATGACAGGAATGAAAGTAATCATCACAGTCAGTGAGGGATATCATCCTGATGCAGAATGCCTAATACATGTGTATGAGAAGCAGTGACAACTTGTGATCACAGTCAGCTCTGTCTCTTCGAAAGTCACTTACATATGAATAGATATAAAATCCCTTTTATTACTGTTTTCTGCAAACTGCAGAAAATATTAAAGGCTGAGACTTCTCATAATTTCTCAACATATATAAAAGTAATGAGAACATTGATTCATTGTCTATTTTAGCACTTTTTCAAGGAAGCATTGCAATACAATGTAATAAAATTTCATTGTAAAAATACGTGAACAACAAAGTCAACATTACAAACAACACAATGAAAGAGCAAGATCTGTTCTGTGATTCTTACTGCCTTAAGACAATAATTCTAATTTATCCTGTTTCTGTTTCAGTTTACATGGTCTCTCGTCTTTTTGTCCCTCCCACTGTTTTCTGGGTTACCCCTGTCATTGTTTATCTCACATGCACACAGACTTCTCCTTTATCCTGAAGTTTGAAGATTTTAGGTTTATTATTATTTATAATGCTAGTCATGTCTTCAATGTTTTGAAATGACAAAGGAAGAAAGGAACTTTATAAATGAGATCATTCATATTATATCAAGGCTGCTAGAATGCAGAATATTCCTATTAGCTTTACAGTCAACAGTGCAGAAGCTTTTTTCTGTGAAAAGGCTGAGGTGGCAAGTATATAATGGACAGATTAATGTCACACAGCTGTTCTTACAGTCACACAACATATTAGGTCAGAGAAGTTGCAAGCTTCATTATGTCTGGATGAGTTTTAAATCAGTCAGTGCTCATGGACATTATTGAATTCTTCCAAAATCGTATATATCATGCATGCACATGTGTAAGCCCTCAGTTCGTTATACATTATAAACCCAAGAGGTTTTATTTGAAGATCTCAGTACTAATGCTCATACTATCTTTTCAGCAATAAGAACAAAAAGGTTTAATTTCACTTATCTTTGGAGATCATTTTCCTGACAGTGATAAATTTAAAGAGATTATATGCAACAATGTCAGTGTACACATTATGTTAAAGATATTTGTATCCTATGTTATAAAATGTTTCAGATTTAAACCTTCTTAGATATCAAAGTCTGGCTACTCCCCTGGCCCAGAATGGTAGAAAGTGCCTCTTCAATGATGCAGACTTCTCAATCTCCAGTGCTTCATTATTCTTACATTCTTAAAGGCCTTCTTTGCTACAAAATAAGAAATCTCATTTTATGGGGAACAGTTTATTCCTTATCTTTTTGCTGCTATGGGAAATTAAGAAGATGCAGTCTGAATACATGCATTTTTTTTCAAAATGGAATTGGGGTCACTGCAGCATGGTAATTCAGAATTTCACATCATGGAGTTAGAATTAGGTGAGTAGCCATTCACAGAGTAATCCCTAGCAGCATGTGGTTGGACAGAGATGTGTTTTAATCCATCAAAAGATAGCTTCAATCTTACCTCCTGATATCTGAAACAGATTCGCTTGCAACAGTCATAGGGTTATTGACAAAATTCATCAGTCTTTTATGAGTTCTGAGGGTTTTATCATATTCTTTTTATTAATAAATGTGATGGAGGAGTTTCTAAATGGGATTGGCTCATTTCTGTTCTGCTTCAAATAATGTGTTGATATTGATCAAGGAGATAATAATTAATGTAGTCCAAGTTAGTAATTTGCTAATGAGCTGAAGGTGGGGTCAGTCCCCTGTATCTTTCCCAACTGCCTGTGGATGTTGTCATGAGGCTTTTTGAAAACTAACAGAAGACAATAGCAAAATGATTTGGGAGAGAAAAAAGTTCTGATTTCATTGTTCCTATTGTTACTTTCATTGTAGAATTCATTTGCATATCAACTAAATTAATGTAAGGAAAGTACGAATGTGATGAACGTGCTGTTCTTTATATCTGAGAGCTAGCACTGACTGGCACACTACCTCCAGCTAGACCTTTGAGCTCTTTTAGAGATTTTTCCTGTTCATAATTAGCTGAGTTCAATCACAGTAAGCATGTAATCAAGAGTGAGACGTAGTAATTGATGTCCTGCACTAATTGCTCTCCATTTAGAGTATTTCATCTTGAGAAACACCAGTATGAATGAGATGGACAGATTATACTGCTCAGTCTTTTGAATCCTGAGTTTATTATACCCACATTATGTGATAGTGCCCTATTGCCATATAGCACAATAGCTATCAAAATGTTTTAAGGATATCCCTCTTTTGTTGATGAGAAAACAAAGGCCTTAGTATAGCTGTATAGAAAATGTGTAGAAATCAATCAGAATTTATTAGTAAGAGAAGATATATATTTTCATATGACAAGATCTTTCAGAATAAACCTTCTCACATATAAGTGGAAAGAAGAGTTGTTTCATTGGTCTACACATCAGAAGAATGCTGATGCTAATAACCAGGTTGACTACATCAATGAAGACAGTCTCAAAAGGGAGAATACACTTAGACTGTAATCAGTCTAGTATCTTTCAAACTACATTCTCAGCAAGAAAAAAATAACTCCTCTCCCTTGTCCAGTGCAATTTCTTAAAATTCTTCTTAATAACCTTTAACTTCAACAAGTCATCTTACATTTGCCAGCTGCTAAATTCTTAGTGATTTATTTATCCAAGAGATTGGCACTGTTTTTCTCTTACTTTCCCTAACAATTCTTTTAAAATCACAAATACCATAAAATCTTAGAATAATTTCAGTTCAAAATTACCCTTGTGATCATCAAATCCAACTGTAAACCTTACAGTGCTAACTCCACCACTAAACCACCACAATTTCTCCAGCACTGGCAAAAAATGTGCAAAAAAAAAAAGGCTTTATTTTTCACTGTGTAAATACCATAAAGAAATATAACTGCAGAGACGTCAAATGTTGGTCAGCACTGCATTGGACTAGAAAAAGCAAACCTGCGAATATCTCTGAATATGTATGTGGATATGTAGGTAAATACAGATACAACTTGGGTTGGTTTCAGTTTAGTTTGAATGTCTACATATGAGTTAGCCATCTAGAATCCTTTTATAGTCATTGGAGAAAAATAAGGTTTTCTGAATTGTGAGTCACCTGGCCTCATTTAGATTTATGTATTATGCTGAAATAAATTTGAGCTTAATACATAGCTTTCCTTCCATTGACAATAACAGAAATCAAATGGCTAACTCAGAGAAAAACATATATGGTACAAGCAGGTGAGATTAAATATGGCTTTGATACTTGCTTCTTGTTAATTATGTAGAAGCTTCTTAAGAGTAAAGAGCAATAAGTAATGGATACAATATAGGGCATGTTCTCCAAGATTGAATTGTTAGAAAAATTTAGACATCTCCTCTTCAAAATAAGAATTTATCTTCTTCTGTTGTGGCAACTTTGTTTGAAAGGAAAAATATAAGCCTGGAAGACAACAAGAGCTGAAACATTCTAGCCTAACAGAGATAAAAGCTACCTACCTGGTAGGTGTTGGAAGGGACCTCTGCAGAACATCTAATTCAACCCCACTGCTAAAGCAGGTTCACCTAGAGCAGGGTGTAATAAACAAAATGTTTACTGCTCTTTGGGATTTGCAGTTCAAAAATATGGATCAGAGTGACTGTCACAAACTGCTGTAGCAGAGGTTATCTTCAAACCATATTATTAAAAAAATTATCTGAAGCTCATTTCTAGATCTTTGTAGCCAAGTGGAAGAATAATTTCTATGAACATCTACTTTGGGCCTATGCCAAAACACAGAAACTAGTAAACAAATCCCTAGTTACTACAGTTTCATGCAAGTTTTATTGGATAGTAAAGGAGAAAAGAAACCCTTTGAAACTTTTTAATGTTGCTTCTGATTATATGGAATATATTGTGATCCTTATCTCTTCACAGCTAATGAAAAAAGTCAAACTTTAATTATCTCCTTAAGTAAATGTTTTTATAGTCCTAGGCAATACAGCTGTGGCACAGGAAGCACAAATAAGTCAGTAAAATTAACTTTTCCACTTATTTTAATTCTGTATTTTTGAAAATGTGCATAAAAGATCTTATAAAGACAAGGAAAACAATTATTCACAGTACTTCTTGCTCATTATACAGTACTTACAGATTTAGCTCACAATAAGCAAGATTCAGCCTCCTGCTGTAGTGAAGTACTGTTTTCTGTCAGTTTTCCTCCTGGTAATAGGTGATCAAAAGATGACAGACCTTTCCACCATTCAGCTGTTTCCTTACCTTTGTACTTTAAGTCCCATTTTAGACTAATGGGACTAATTTAGAGTAATTTCCACCTCCCAACAATCTTGCAATTAGAATGCTATAAGAATTTTATTCTCTTATTATCTCAAATCTGTCAAGAGTAATTTGCCAAGGTAGAGCAAGGGCTCAGGAAATAGCTTCATTTGCTGAAATACAACCCGAAATAGTACACTGTCACAGTGTTTGCCAGACCTAAGGTCCATCACTGACTATCTGGCACGTTACCTTCAATTTAAAAATGTCTTTGTCATCTTGTGTCACACAATGCAGCTGATTATGCAGATACCTGTATCTCTTATTTCCTCCATCCTCAGTGGATCCGATGTTGGAGAGAGCAGTGATAGGAAGGGGCAGGAAAGAGAGAACCATCTCATAATGTCAAACATTGGGCAGAAACTGTGGAGTGTTGTCTGGAAGCTTGTTTGAGCCTGTAGCCTGATACAGTGGGACTAGCACCTCTTCACTGCTCCACACCACCATCTTTTCAGTTTCCCTGCCACTTACCTGAAGTCATTGAGTGGGCTGGAGAGATACTGCACACTGCTGTAAGTGTGCTGGGGACAAGTCTGCAACTAAGGCTCATGGAACGGGAGTTAGCTGAATTATTTCCATGTTCATTAAACAAGATTGGGCCTAATAATGAAATTCTGCACACTTTCGTTCCAAATTTCAGACTTTGCATTCTCACTCGGCTTACATCTCTCTTCACTCACTTCCAGGCTGATAAATAAAAAAATTCCACTGGCAGCACTTAAAATCTGTATGCTTAATTCTTAAGTCTTTTCGTTTCCTGTTATTACCATGCTGTATAAAAACTAGAGAAAGTAGTCTGTAACAAAACATGCACTGTCAGAATTCAGTCACACTTGTAGTTCATTATTCAAATTGGTTTCCTCTCTGTTGCAGGAAGCCATTGAAACTTTCCTTCTCTCATGCCATGACACTATTCATGAGGTATTTCACACAGCAATTTCCCTGTCCTAGCTTACACTTTCACCCTACACAATGTGACTTTTAGCCTAAAGGAACCACTCACATCTAAGCCCATCCCCAGAGCATTAGTATGTGAACTATTAGCTCTGTAGAGCTCTTTTTAGCTATTAGATGTGAAGACTGTTTTTGCAAATACAGTCACTGAGGTGGCCAGTGGTCACCACAGTCATGCAAAGAAAGATAAGTCTTTGCTAGTGATTTATGGAAAATATGTCATGTAAGTAGAAAAGCTATCAAAACAGAGAAATTCAATGAGTCTGTAAATTCCAATATCCTCTCTCTGCAAGGGGCCACAACCACATACTTTATAAGGAAGCCTAAGAAAAATTGAAAGAAAAGAATAATGTTTCCTCAAAAAAAAAAAAAAAAAAAAAAAAAAGAAGCATTATTTAACTCTCACTCCTGTGTGACTGCTTATACTCAGAATCAATGAAACTCTGTCTTTGTCATAATAATAATGAAAAGAAATGAATAGCCTATGGTTAGTTTTGTGGATTGTCCCATGGCTCTCGTAACTGTCTGATTCACTTAAAGTCAGCTACATTCTCAGCCTCACTTACAGGCTATGCCAGTTCTCCTGTAGGAATGAATCCCAGAGGTTAATTATGTATTATAAAGAATTATATCACTTTTCAGTTGATCTGAATTACGCTTTCCCGCACCACCCCCTGCCCTTTCCTCTGTTTTCACTGGTTTATACTCCTCAGTCATATCTCTCTCAGTTCATTTTTCCTGTCCTGAGTATAAGTCCCTGTCTTAGTTTTTGGGTTTGTTTTTATGGGATGCTGCAACAAGTAGAAACAATCTAAGGGCTGTTCATTGAATAATGCTGGAGGTATGACTGCAAAATACATTTTTGGTCAATACAAGCTTATAAAGTTTAGTATAATTAAAATTAAAGCACATCCAGGCTATGAAACTATTGGCGTGGGGTCCATTCTAATAATTACAAGAGCTCTGAAATCAAATTTCCTGGATGACTAAATTCAGATAGTTTTATGAGATTTCTTTTCCAAACAATACACAATGAAGTGATAACAGATACATCTGGCAGAATCCCTAATGAGTATTGTGTTCCCATCTACTAAGTACCAAACTAATTTTTACTGTTCAGTGATGATATTTAGATTTTAGAATATGGTCACTGTGTGCCATGTGAAATATATCTCATTAAAGTGTTTTCTGAATCAAGGTGAAATGTATATTATCTAATCATAGCTATTACCTTTTGCCAAGACCCAAATATATTAACATTTGTGTATGTTAGGCTTGCAAAAGTATAGAGTAAAATCGTGGTTCCCTTTTTATGAGGACACTATATAAACCATTTTAAATCAGATACATTTATTATTTTCATATTTTCTTCATTTTATTCCTAAATGCTTAAATAGATATCTTGGGTTTTGTCTTTTTAAAATTCATTTAGTAGTAATGAGCTGGATACTAAATGAATGTTAACACATTGACCGCTTCTTTTTCCCCCTTTACCCTCACTTGAACAGAGATTAATGGAATTAATACATGTTCTATTGCATGCTTTCCAAAATAAATAAATAAATAAATAGAAATATTGAGCTAGATAAACTGGTACCAAAAAAAGGGAAGGTTGCTGGGGGAAGCGGACATAAAAGGGAGAAGCAGGTTGTAAATGTAAGGACATAGAAGTCCTTAGGATAAAGAAGGAAACAAATGCCTTTTCCTCCAATCAAACATGCAAAACAATTATTACCTGGAAGTTCTAGGGCTGTGTGTAGAAGCAGCACCCAGAGATAGTTGCATAACCTGAAAGAGACTGTTACGACAAGAGAGAATTTTTTGCATTTCTCAAATTTAGATTGCTCAGGTGTAGTGTTTAGGCAATTACATGCCTGAGAATGGATGTCTTGATTGGCATAACTATATATGGTGTCAGCACAAAGAATATTTGCTGCATGCTCTTAGTTCTAAGTTACTAATGCACTTTTAATGTTCACTGGAATGAAGAAGGAGTTCAGGTTAGCACTGACTTTAACCAATATTCTGAATATTGATTAATTTGTTAATGGGTATTTGGTTAATTGGCAAAAGGTATTCTGGGAGCCTCTTATGCGGCTCTTCATTGTGTTAATTGTCTCTTCTTCAGTATTTGGTCTTCATCTGAGCAGTACCCTCAGTTAGAGTACAACATTGAAAACAGCAGATATTAATCCATAACTGTACTGGCTGATAAGCCAGAAGCACTGTGAAAGAATAAAAGACATTACAGTGATTATTACAGCTTATTGCTGGTCTGTTTTTATCATTTTCTCCTTTATATCATAGATTTAAACTAATATTTGTTCCAGATTCGTGTCCCATGGAGCAGAATGGAAAAACAGAATTTTACCAAGGAACACATTCACACATGCTGCATAGGAAAAAATGAAATAACAGTGGTATGGCTTTATGAGGTGTAAGCTGTGCCCAGTGCAGCTAGACAATGCATACAGACCCAAAGCTTTAAAATGCTCCGTCTTGCAGAAATGAAACGTATTTTATGTGAGTTTAGTGATATTCAGTAGAATTGACCCTCCAAGGAACACAATTTCCTTTATGAAGAAGAAATTTAACTCTCAGAATTTTATGTATAGTATGGTTTAAGAGAACTGAAACCTCTAGATGAGGACATAAAATCACAGCTGGAAAAGTCTAGAAGCAAAAACGTGGATACAGAAAGAAAAGGTTCCTAAACCATTTTGTGTTCTTAAAAGTTACCTTTTTCTGCCCTTACTACTGTAACATGAATCACTGAAACTTAAGATTTGTTCAATAGGTATTGTTTTCTAGCACTTAAAATGACAGAATAAAGTAGTTTGGAAAGTATTCCTGGAGGTTTTCTGATCCAAGACCTTACTCAAAGCAGGTCTAAGTTTAATGTTTGGTAGGGTAGCTGAGGATCTTGTCCAGACTTGCATTTTCTCTGTGTACTTCTGAGAGGAGCATGGCTTCATCTTCTCTGTAACAACTAATCAGGTAGTTGAAGGCAGCAGTAAGACTTCACTAAGCTTTCTTCCCTCGATTGAAAAATAAAATAAAAAAAAAAAACAACGAAACAAACAAAAAAGAACCCCACCAGTTTTCTCAGACTCTCCTCAGAAGGCATATTCTTCAGCCCTCTTAGAAGCCCTCCACTGGGTTTGCTCCAGTTCTTGGACATCTTGTACTGGGGAGACTAAATTTCAGTGCAGCAGTCAAGGTGTGGTTTCAGGTGCCAAATGGATGGGGATAATCAATACTCTTTCGTCTTACTGGCTATGTTCTTACTGATGCTGCTCGGTATGCAGTTAGCCTTCATAACCGCAAGAGCGCACTGCTGACTCATGATCAACTTGCTGGCCAACAGGCCTTCCAAGGCCTTTCCTTCAAAGCTGCTTTCAAACCAGTTAGTCCTGTCCTTTTACATGGGGTTTTTCCACTCCCATTATTGTTAAATTTCATGAAGTCTCTGTTAGTCGTTTTTTTCAACACACTGAAATCCCTTTGGATGGTCACCTTTCCCTCCAGCATGTCAAGTACTGCTTCCATTTTGGTGTCATCCACAAACTTAGTGAAGGTTGTTTACATCTAGTCATCCTAGCTGTTAATGAAAGACTCATTAGTTACTATCAGCTCATTATTGATTAGTTAACATCAGCTGGTTATTATCCCATGAAGAACACCACATCTAACATAAGTCAGCCTCTTCAGATGCCTTTGATGCATTCTGTTGTCCTATTAGAGTCCTATTGTCTTATCACTGTCTTACTGACTGTATACATCTGAATAATATTTGTGTACTGTTTCAGTCCAAAGTTCCTTTTCATCTATGCTGGCCTTCTGCTATGCTTGCTTGCCATTCTGCACTTCTGGATGGACCATTCCCAGATCTGGATGGATCCATTCTGGATGGATCATTCAGGATGCCCTGAAGAGATGATTCTTGAGGATCTTGAAGATCAGCCAGCTCTGCTGGACCCTTTTGTTCTTCAGGGGTATGTCCCAGGGAAGTCTGCCAAAAAAATTCTGTTAAGAAGCTGAGGTAAGTTGTCCTAAGATCAGTGTTGCAATTCTCCTATTGACCTGAGAATTACAGATTATTTGACGTTTGCAAGTATGTCTTGAGATTGTCAATTCTAAACTCTCATGCTGAAGAGTGTTTAGCTACAGGAGATTGCCCAGAACTCTGTCCAGTCCTTACCCCTGGATCTTACCCTGGATCTTAAACTCTTCCATCATATACACAGTGGAGGCTTCCACCAGTCTTCACGTTCCTGACTAGTTCTTCCTTCTTTATGTATAGCAGGTCCTGAAGAGCACATCCCCTCACTGGCTTGCCAAATTCCCATGTCTTTGTTTGTGCCCTGCATATCAAGCAGATATCAATGTAAAATTTCCCATGACTACCAGGACCTTCAAACACAAGGCCTCTTCCTCTGTAGTCTGTATAGAAGACATTCTGTTTCCTCATCTTGTGGAGGTTCTCTATAGGTTTATATTCTTTAATCTGTCAGGCTGTTACTATCTTTTCACTCATTCCAGAGAAAAACACCACGTAGCCTAGCACTCCTCTGCACACAGTGCAAATCTCCATTCCTGTCTGCCCGGCCTGCCTTTCCTCAAAAGCCCATAACTACCAATACACACCTGTGTCTCTGGGATCTCAATGAGAATATATGATTTGGGGTGCACAAGGACTTGTAATTTCTCCTGTTTGTTTCCCGTGCTGCATGTGTTCACACAAAGGCTTTTGGAATGGGCACCCAGACGCAAAGTTTTGTTTGGAGAATGGTGCATCATGCTGTCCCTGAAAGCCTTCTGTGTTTCATGCCATTCTTCCATGTTTCCTTGTATGTTATATATTCTCTTCCTCTGAATCTCCCTTTAAGTCCAGCCTCCATTATCTTTGGAATCCATATTCAGTCATTTAAGAATAACCCCAGACCATCTATCCTTCCATGTAACATGGATTTGGGTTATTTTTGCCCTTGCAACGTCCCTGAAAATATATTTTCCATGTCCTGCCTGTCCTCCCTGATGTTACACCATCTACTCACCTTTTCTCATAGCTCCTACACTTGACGGCCCCATGTCTCTGCTAGGATGCACAAGGGAGGGGGGGCGGGGGGGCAGAAGAAACTACAGACACTCCTGGCCACATAGTATCTGGGCAACCTTGTCCTTCCTCAGGAGCTGTGTCTTGGTCAAAGCCGTGTCATGGGGGGGAGGGTGAGGTGGTGGTGGAGTAGTGGTGTCACTGAAGGCTCTGTTGGGAACCACAGTCCCTGATATTACCTTTGCCATTGTATCATCAGATCCAGCACTCTCACATAGTCCCTCATGCAGTGCCTTGGGGCATCTTGTATGTCCTATCCTGCACCAGCTAGTACTACCACGAGTACAGATTAATATATGTCCTTTTCATATGGTCCTTTTCTGCATGGCTGGTTTCGATTATTTTTGATAATTAACTTAGGCTCTATGATTCTTACAAATATGAACAGTCTATTTTGCAACTGTGAAAGTACAAGCAAGAAGAAGGACCTCCCTGCAGTCCAGTGACAAATGATTCCTCACTGCTGAAGAAACATCCTCAGTGACCTCCAAGAATTCCATAATTTTTTTCTATTTAAGAATCTTGTGATAATGTGTATAAATAGAATGAACAGCAGACATGAAAGCTCAGGACTTTTTTTTTTTGTGAATAATATTCTTGACTACAAAGTTTGATTCTCTTTTATTTAACATGTTCCAGCCTTATGAAATTGTCTTTCCTCAGCTACAGTAAAGTTGTTTATGCCTCTCCTTTTGCAGAGTATACACAACCATAGTTGTGCCACAGAGCAGTATTCAGGATTCTAAAGAAGAATATGTGACGAGACGAGCGGTAAAGCAGGCAACCCCATAGGAGTTATAAATGAAGATGGACTTCAGCAACCCTATGAGAGTTATAAATGAAGATGTTTATTGCTATCAGAAAGCTGCTTATATAGTATATAAAGCTGTCCACACACCCCGCTGCTCACGCTAATTGGTTATAAAATACTGTCCACATGCTTAAGCTCTTCTTGTAATTTGTTCTCCAACTGTCATTCACACTCTTTGTTTTTTTCTCTTGCTTCCTTCTTATCTCAGTCCTCTGCATTCCTTTTCCTTCCTATCTCTCACTTTGTTGTCTTCTTCTTCTGTATTTAGCATTCTTGGAGCTCGCAGCTGCACTTTAAGTGAAATGTTTTACAGCCTAGCAGAAATGTTCCCACAAACATGAAATTTCAGTGTTCAGTCACTCTCAGGCTGAGAATGATGAGTTCTTTTTCTGATGAATAATTTGATGCTTAATAACTAAGCTGTGGTCCAAACAGGGACTGGTACCACTATCACATTGAAATCAGTCCCAGTTGAGGAGCCTTTGATGGGTTCTTAAACATTAAATAATGCTTGACAGTAGATTGTATTTACTGAGAAATAAGCTCAAAAGTCCACCTAGATCGTACTTCACAACCATCTGATCATAGTTCTATTAGTGCATTCTTCAAATTCCTTATCATCTCAAAGGGGTCATGATGCATTCTCTTGCATTGAACAGGTGTTTCTGATGTCAAGGGCAATATGAAAATATCTTACAAGACAGATTTAGAAAGTGTTATTATTACAAATTATTGACCTTTTTTTATTTTTTTTTTTTTTTGGCAAAATAATCAATTTTGGCTGTTTTGAGATTTTAAAGGACAGATTCCACCCTTCCCTTACTTTTCTAACACTTTCAATGGAGTGCTCAAAAATGGCAGCCACATGGATAAGAATTTTTAGCAAAACAGAGGACTGTTGTATCTCCTCAGAAACTGGCACTTACTATACAGATTATGTTGCTAAAAAAAGAAAAAGTTATGCAAGTGTTATTCATTGGTCTTGACTATGAAGTAATTTGGATTGTAGGACTTGATGGAGGAGTTGGTCACAATCTTCTGTGAATGTAAATTAGGCTGAGTATTATTAAATATCACATTTAAAATAAACTGAAGGAAGTGTAATACATGATAAAACTATGAAAGTCTTTTCCATTGGCTGTTGTAAATACCAAAACATAGACTTAAAAAGGATTAGGAATATTCATGGAAGAAAATTCCATCAAATACAACTAAAGATATGGTCTGTAGCCTAGAAAATAATGAACCTGCAGATTTCTGGAAGGATTTATCTGGGAAAGTGTCACTAGGGGATTACACTGAATATATCCACCATCTTTCTTTTTCTAAAATGAAGTATTGGACTAGATAAATCTTTGGCGTGACCTACTATGGCTATATTCTTACAAGTTTTGTGTCAACACAAACTCTCTTTGGCCTATATAGATTGCAAAGTCATGCTTGCTAATTTATCATTTCATCAGCATTCCTCTACTCCAGTCCAAAATGCATAGTTTTTCCTAATGCAGAAAGGACCTCTGACTGAAACGTGAAAACACTGATTGGAACTAAACCAAATCTGATTTCATGTATGCCCCATCTTAGGTCACTAATAATAAAGTACCTTTATGACAGTTGTGCCTCTGAACTAGTGCTTACAATGTGTATGAACGTGACATAAAATAGATATGTCCACAGTTTGAATCATTATATTCAAACTAATCTCCTTTATTGCTATCACACAAGATTCACATCGCACAACCCTGTGGTTCTGTTCCTGGAATTACATTTATACAGCTACATGCCAGGTAATATGCTAAACCCTTTTTAATCCTCTAACAATTTACTATTTCAGCTAGGAAGCACAGTAATGAAATTATTGTATTAACATTCATCCTTGAACCAAAATAAACTTGTTCCCGAAGAAAGTGAAAAACATTTTCTCTCTACTCCAAATCCATATCATTAAAATCCAAGCTGAGTAATTTCTAGAGTTGGATAAACTGTTGCACTGATACTCCTGGAAAGTGAATATTAAGCTTGCATGCTTGATGGCTCACACCAGAAAGGTTATAATTTATGTGGAATGAGATAATGTTTGGGGTAGTAAGAATCTGAAATCCCTCAGACTCTTGACACAGAGGCAATTAAGTGAGCCAGACAAGAGTCTGACTGCGTCCTTCACAACTACAACCAGGCATGCACACACAATTACTTCACAGCACTCTGACACATTACATTTAAACTCTCTACCCAGTCAATAAATCTTACAGAAGCCTATTTTTTTTTTTTTTCCCATCAGCATTGCCTTGGGCAGGGCCTATGTGACCTAGAAAGGAAAATCTGTAGCAGTTTGTAATTTTTTTTTTACGCTTTTTATGTGATACCTATCATCAGCCTTCTTCACTTTGTAAAACAATCTGTGCTACAATGACTACTGCAAGGTGTCCTAGTAATGATATCAACTGGTCAGGAATCACTGAAAACGCAAAATGTGCAACCATCTCTACTTCATATTATTGCAAATATTGTACTACATGTGGTAAAATCATGGCACAATTGAAGACAGTAGAAGATTTACCACTGACTTCTGTAGGACTACAATTACCAACTTTACAGGTCGTTGTTTAAGACCTGAACTCCTGGAGTTACAAATACTTACAAATCTGTAGTTTTGTAAGATTTTCTATAACTTGTTAATACAGTTATTTATAAACATTATTACTGCAGTGAGAAATTTGGACTTACAAACTACAAAGTGAGTAAAGAATTTAAATGAAGCATTTTTGGTTTTGCATCTATCTACTTTTTAGCAAATCACATTTTTTAGTCGGTTTTTATTCACAAGACTTGAACAGTTTGAATATCTAAAGACTCTTATGACCTTAAAAGTCATTTGTTAACAGAGTGGTCTGAAACTGAATTACTGTGTTTTAACTATCATGTTCAAAATTTACAATGACATAATAAATACAGTAAAAATCCCTTTTGTAATCAACTTCAAAAGAGTAGGAGGAAATCATGTTCTTTCAGAAATAAGCAGCTAAAATAATCACATAAATTACTCAGCTGGTAATTATTTATAACTTCTAAATTGCCTTTCAACTTATTACTAGCAATAATTACTAGTATTTAAAAGGAAAGCTTGGAATTTATGGAGAGTTAGAGAAAACAAAATCCAGAAAATATACTTTTCTGATACATACTCTTTAGGCTGAAGCCAAATTACCACCCAGTTTATCAGTGAGCTCCACTTCCTAAAAATGGTTAAATTAACTTCTGTTTCCTGGACATGGGCTGAGTGAGGAGGGTGAATGAGCTTTGGGTGGAGAGAGTAATCCAATTTGTTAGTAAAAAAAACTAATTTTGATATGAGGATTAGATAACAGCTACTGAATTGTTAACATTTAGTTTGCCACACTGCTATGATTGTACTGTTTTCTATTTCTGTTGACAGAATTTCCCATTTGCTGAATTCACATCTTAAGAATAGCTTTCTTCTTTGACATATGCTTGAATCAGACTAACTGAAGGACAGACAGACAGAGAGACATCTGAAACAACAACAAGGAGATCTTAGTAATGAAATTTTTTTCTTGAAAATTGTATCTGATTTTTTTTTTTTAATTAAAATGAACAGCTCTAATGGTAATTTTAAACATGACAAGAAATGGAAGTGTTGTTTTCTGATTTTCAATGTTTATGCAAACTTATCACTAATGCTGACAATGCACACTGTCCTATAAAATTGATTGCATTGATCTAGCAAATATTTTTCCCTCTCAAAATCTATAAGAGAAAGTGCTTTCCATGTGCTAATACACATACCTACAGTAGAAAACCAGAACACTCATTTACTGTATGCTTACTGGAAATATCTGGCATGTATTTAAATGTGTCATGCCTATCAGAAATTTTGCTAAACATAACAGTCATATCTTTGAAAAAGACCAATCCTTTTTGTCTTTACTGCCCAACTCTTTCTAATCATTGATGCAGCTTCAAGCCTGTGCAGGGTTTATTTTTCCCCCTCTGTCAAATTTCATAGACACCAAGCTTGAAATAAATATATTAATTTTAAACAAAATCTAGTCAAAATATACATACTTTCAGAAAAGAAACCATCTTTAAGAGCATTGCCATTTAGAAATTGAGAAAACACAGACATCACTTTGGAAAAATGAACTACTAGATGGACTGAAAATCAGCTGGATTGGCAGGCACAAGGAGTAGTGATTATTGACTTGATTTTGGTTGACAGCTAGCAGCAATCAGAGGGTCCCAGAGACTAATTCTGTATCCCATATGTATTCAACATCTTTATCAGCCACTTGGGTGATGGTACAGTGCGATTTGGCATAGAAAATTTGTAGATGACCCTAAATCAAAGGGAGTTGTTGGCACAGAGTTTCAGTCCAGAGGGAATTTGAATAATTTGAGGAGTGGAGACAGCAAAGACCTCCTGATCTTCAGTAAGACAATGTTCCAAGTCAGAAACTATGATTGAAAATCCTGCCCGTTTGTACAAGCTAGGAACTGACAGTCAAATAGTGGCACTGCTAGTACAAGTGTGAAGATTACAGTGTTCTCTAAGTGGAACAGTGCACTGTCATTGCGTAGAAGCCAATGTATTGCTCTATGTTAAGAGGAATACCGCTAAAAGATAAAAGAAAGCTGTTGTGACTCCATATTTGGCATTGATAAGATTACACACAGAATATTGCGTAAAATTTTACCTTCCACTCAGTTCCAGAGGGATATAGAAAAACTGGAGAAGTTCAGTAGAGGTCTACCATTATCACCAGAGACTTAGAGCACATGTGCTGTGAAGAGGTGATAAGGGAGCAAGGGTTGTCCAATCTAGAAAAGAGAAGATTGATGGAAAATCCTAACAACACCTACAGCTATTTGAGGGACAGCTAAAAAGACAACAGAACTAAACTCTTCATAGTAACACCAAGCAACATAACTTATGAAGTTGCCATAAATAACTTCTTTGAAGTTTTAGGCTAAAAAAAATTTGCATTAATTGGATACAACAGTTACCAGAATAACACAGCACTGGAACTTGTTGCCTAGGGAGGTCAAGGGACCTGTCCTTTGAGATTTTCAATGCTCTGCTAGACACAGACATACTGACGTGACCTGACATTGCCAACAATCGCACTTCAAATGTGAGGTTGAATTAGATGACCTCTAGAGTTGATAAATCTCATTATTTTATTACAAATCTTACCAAATCTTGTAGGTTATTTGAGGGCTGAGATCAAGGTCATAAGAAATTACAAGAGATATTAATCACAAGAGAATCCCAGCTTTCATTACAAGAAAAAAAAAAAGTCTGTGGAGAACTGTCATAAAAAAAAACTAACAACAAAACAAAATCAATCAAAACTATTCAGAAAATAATTAGAAAGAAGCCCACCTAAAAGGTGTTCTGATACTGCAGATATTCTTCTGGTATTTAGGAGCCTTAGCCACATTTTGTGAAATCCAAAAAGGGTTTTCTGCAAATCTAATGTAGTATACAAGGTCTTATGCAGGCACAACAACTAATGTCATGTTTCAGAAACAGAAATGAAAATAAAATAGTTATTTAAGGTGATTTCATTAGCTTATTTTTTACTGATACACAGACCATTTATTTTTTGCATACTGTCCATACAATGAACCTAGTACATAACACTAGGTTTTACAAGAAAAGTACCAATATCCTTCGATGTTCAGAAGTCTTAAAAGAGAGAATGAAGCATTAGATAAGGAAACATAAATCTATCACATCATTAAGTGCACAATAAAAAGAAATTGCAAAAAGATTTATATCACCCAACAACATTATTCTTTTAGCTCATTATTGTAAAACTTTTTCAGGGATCTAAAATCACTGACTAAACTTGTTCCTTCATCTTATAGGAGCGTATACAGTCAAACATATAAACATATTGCACTGGAACTCAGATTTTGCCCCCAGTAGTTAAAAATGTGAAGAAAAAGTCTGTTCTTCTTAAGTTTGAGGTCAACAGATTTGACTAATGCAGTATGCATTAGATAAAGCTACTATTTTGTTTCATATCTGAAGATAGAAAGTCGTCTCCATTCTGGAAGATTGGTGTAGAGGTAGTAAACGGAATTGCTCTTGCTTCTGCCCATTCTGTTTCAGATAATTCGTTTCCTGGAATAAGCAAGCACCGAGTTTCCTGTGCTCATAGGAACAGACATCATCGGCCTACGCAAAAACCAGGCAAAGAGGATTCTGGCATAACACTGCACTTGTGTTTGCCAAAACTCCCTTTAGTAACTTCAGTTGACATCTACTTTTTTGGACAGCAGCCCATCATGAGATGTGCAGTTGGGTTTATATGACTTTCTATACATTGTGTAGAACTGGCGTGCATTAAATAAACTCCTCCATTTTCCCTCTTTTCAATCTACACACACCATTCGGTAAGTATTACTTTAGATACCTTTCTGATATATGTTTCTGGCAAAATGGCAAATGATACAAATAGAAAATCAAATCCCTATGATTAGTCTGAAGCCTGAACTTTCTTTCCCACAGAAACAGCTGGGATGGGAGTGCTTCCAGAGATTTTGCCAAATTTTGGCTGTTACTGTAAATTTCTAAGTACAGTAATAAAGAAAAATTGAAACTGGAGACTGGCACAGTGGTTGCTTGCTGCTTGGCTTCCTGTGGATGCAATCAGAAATGACTTATTAAAGCAGCTGTGGTTCAGGCTCTGTTTTGGGATTTTAGGGTTGTCCATAAAATAACGAGGTTATACTAGTCTGTCAAATTCCATTCCTTCACCTGCTTCTTGATGCAGGTTGCTTGAACTCTCTTCTTTAAGACACAAAATGGAAACAGGATTATTGAAATTCAGGGAAGCAATGTTATTGCCAGATGACCATTAAGGGGCCTTATCACCCAGTACATTATCCAACATGAACTAATTCTGCTGACTTCTACCATCTTTGAAACAGGCCCCGCTATACAACTGAGAAATCTGTGCTTTGCGAGTGATACAGTGCAACCATCTTGGCCTACAAGCTAGGACTGATGGTATTTAGCAGTTCGTAGGTGCAGTATGTGCTAAACAAACAAAGGAGCAAAATAGAGCTCTCGTCACAGAATCCTGGAATGCTTTGTGTTGGAAGGGGTATTTTAAGATCACCTAGTCCAACACCTCTGCCATAAGCAGGGACATTTTTCACCAGGTCAGGTTGCTCACAGCTACATCCAACTTGACCTTGCATGTTTCCAGGGATGGGACATTTACAACTTCTCTGGGCAACCTGCTCCAGTGTCTCATCATCATCGTAAAACTTGTCTTCATTATATCCAATTTAAGTCTACTCTTTTTTAGTTCAAAACCATTGCTCCTAGTCCTGTCACTGTGGGCAGTGGTAAAAAGCCTCCATCTTTCTTATAAGCTCCTTTCATATACCAAAAGACCACAACAAGGTCTCACTGGAGTCTTCTCTTCTCCAGGGTGAACAGGCCAAACTCTCTCAGCCTGCCCCCATAGGAGAGGTGTTCCAGCCCTCTGATCATTTTTGTGGCCCTCCTCTGGACCCACTCCAACAGGTCTGTGACTTTCTTGTGCTAAGGACTCCAGAGCAGGTTGCAGTTTTCCAGCTGGGGTCTCACCAGATTGGAGTAAAGGGGCAAAATGACTTCCCTCAACCTGCTGGCCATGCTTCTTTTGATGCAGCACAAGACACAGCTAGCTTTCTGGGCTGTGAGCAAGTATAGCCAACTTGTCCAGTTTTCGCCCTGCAGTATCCCCAGTTCCTTCTCCACAGGGATGCTCTCAAACCATTCATCTCCTAGTCTATATTGATACTGGTTTGTCCCAATATGGGCACAGAGCCTTGTAGATGACCTTCTTGAACTTCATGAGGTTTACATAGGTCCATTCCTCAGGTCTATAAAAGTCCTTCTGGATGTCACCCCTTCCCTGAAGTGAATCAGCTGCTCCACACAGCTTGGTGTCACCTGCAGACTCACTGAAAGCACACTCAATCCTAGTCTATGTTCTTGACGAAGATATTAAATAGTATTGGTCCCAGTGTGAAACGTTAGAGGACATCACTTGTAATTGGTTCACACTTGAATATTTGAGCCATTGACTGTAACTCTCTGGAGGTGGCTATTCAGCCGGTTCCTTATCTATCTAACAGTCTATCCATCAAACCCATATCACTCCAATGTAGTGGTAGGAATATTGTGGGGGACTGTATCAAAGGCTTTACGGAAGTTCAGATAGATGATGTCTGTAGCTCTTCTCTTGTCCATTGATGCAGTTACTTCACCATAGAAGGCCACTAGATTAGTCAGGCATGATTTATGCTACAAATGCTCATTCTAGAAATGACTCTGGAAAGGCAAAGCAATTGCTGAAAATTAATGAATAACTTAAGTTAATTAATTGATGATTATTGCAAATCCTTCCATTTTGCCTCATCCTTTCTAAGAAGTTTCAGAGAGTTTGTTTTGGAAAATTTAAAATATCACCCGATATTTCCAAATCTCTGCTCACCCTCACACTGATTTTTGATTTTTTAAAAGTTGTGAAAAGCAATGCTGAGAGTTGAACTGATCCAAAAGTGTGTACTGAGATTAATGAAAATGATTCTGTAGACTGGACTGGGCATTTCTTAGTATCATCAGTAAGCATTAACTTGTTCTGACATGCCTGTGGTTTTAATCTCAGTAGTTATTACTGCTTATTCACGTTAAGCACATGAACTAATTTCATGGAAATCACATGGCAAGTACTCATCTCCTTTATTTTTTTTTTTTCTATGAAGTTTAGTGTTTCACCTGAAATCTTATTTCACTGTGGTCAGAAAACTCTTACTAGCTCTTTAGTATTCATTGATACAATAAAAAACTCAAACTCAAGGGTCTAGGGATAATACCATATAACTTCATTTCAAGGCACATTTGTGTTTTCATTAATATATGTGTTATAATGTAAACTAAATTTTAAAATGGGAAATAAAAAGTAATGATAGGAACTTAACAACTCAGGAAGAAAATTATTTTTCAAGTCCCTGATATGGCACAAACGAAAGATTTCAATCTGAGTTTTCTAAACTACCTATGAGCATTGTAGCCATTAAATCTATTCTGAAAGTTTATGCAGTTTGCCTGTCTCTGTCATCTAGGAAACTGTTCTTGTAATGAAGCCTAACAGTTTTTGAAATGTTCTTGCAAATCTGTTTTTTTCTGACAGAAAAATGTTATGTCTGAAATTTCCTAACCAGATCAAAATCTTATTATTCTGCATCAGGAACCTCCCTGCTAATTTTGCATTAAGAAACAGAGGACTACATAAATTGTGAAATGGATTAGATAAAAAATATATAGAAAGTCATAGATTTTTGAGCATGGATATCTTAATTCCACAGTTTCAACTTATTTTTTTTTTCACAGATAATGGAAAAAAGTGAATGGGTCAAAACAGAAATGGTTCAAGGGAAGAAGTCAAATCAGAACCATATAGAAATTAATTGTATGTAGGTAATAAATAAAAGCAATGAAAATCATTCAAAAGGAATAGCAGATCAATACTATGCATAATGTTATATATACATGTCAAGAACCTATTTTTTTGAGGAAATTTCTCTGAGTGCTTCTGTGTAGGGTATTTTATTTTAGAAAAGAACTACACATCAAAATACAAAAAAAAAAATCCCTTTTATGTTAAAGCAGTAATATATCCAAGGTAGTAGTTTCCATTTTTTGTAAGAATTAATATCTCACAGCCCCCATTGTTGCAACTTGTACCTTAAACTGTCAAGAATCAATAATCCTCTACACTATATTGAAAGAAAATCGGTTTTCAAAGATTAATCTACATTATTCTACATTTATTGTTTACAGGTTTATATATAAAAACTAGATATTAATTAGTTAATGTAACTGGCATCCTAACTTAACACCCAATAGTCAATAAATGTCTCTTACACCTTAGTAAAACATTTGCAAAACAGGTGATTCTCAGAAAGGAGCTAAATCAGTGTCACCTGATCCTGAATCAATGCTCATGAGCTAAGCCAGTGTGCCAAAACAACAGCCCATTGCAACATAGTTTTGAATACATGAAGAAACACTTGGAATTTGGTCAATTAATTTCCTAAGGAACTGAAGGAGTGAAGAAAACTGTATTTTCCACTATCCTTAGAGAATTTAATGTCTCCCTGTAGAAAGATATAGAACCATGTCTCCTTACAGACCTGTATAGGTTATATTTCATTCCTGTCAGAGATAAAAAGTTAGACCTTACTGTGCTCAGTCATCTTATCCAAACTATTTTTTGCCTTTTTTCACCACAGCAGTGGTAACTCCTTGTGACTTCCTTATCAATAGCTGGAGATCTGATAAATCAGGTTAACAGTGAAGCATCCCCTTACTCAATAAATCTATTACTATCAATGTAACAACATACAAGTCTCTATCCATTAAAAATTCAAATGACCAAACAACAAACCAAACCAAAATGAAACAAAACCAATAAACAAAAAAAAACTAAAGGGAATTTTTGGATACTCTTTCATGTTCTGTTTGGAAATGTCTTTCTTCTTGGTGTTGCACTAGGAATCTTCTCCAATCCTACTTTTGGTCCAGTCATTTAAAGATGTGTTAAAACTGTCTTATCTTCCCATAGAAGATTCTGTTTTTCTCTTCTATTTTGAAAGATACTGTTTCTATAAAATGGAGAAAAAAATAAAATAAAATTGTTGTTACCACATTTTTTTGTTGGTAATTTTTTTGTCAAGCCTGCTAAGGGCTGATTTCCCTATGTTTCCTGCCATGTCTGTCTCCTCTGCCTTGTTAACATAAATTGGTTTTGTATATGCTCTACCTGTGACTAAGAGGACTAACATTTAACTAGTTTACTTTCTCTGTCTTTGTTAAGAATTCTCCTTTTTGTCCCTCATAGCACCAAGAAAGAGAAAAAGGATTTATCATGTTCTGTTTATCAAGGCTGTTCTTAAAATCTAGTGCAAATCCAGGTGTTTCCCATGAATCCAGGTTCAGAAACCTGGCTGCTACTTAGTTTCATTCCAGTTTTCCTTTTAGACATTTCATATATTTGCAGTTTTATTCACTTCCAAAGTTAAATGACAATTGTTAACTTTCATTTGGATTCCAGGGCAGATGGAATCCATCCTGGGGCCAAGAGGATTTGGATTTTGAAGACAATAAATTATTGCAATTCACTAACTATATATAGTGCCAAGAAGTCTTTGGCACACACGTTCCAAGAAAAATCCTATGGCAATCAATGTTATTTATTAAGTACCAGGGATATACCTTGCAGCACACTGTCCTCTTGTAAAATGTCTTTTGAGGGTATTAGTGCACGCAGAAAGGACAGAGGAAGAGCTTTTTCCTCAAAAAAAACCCCAGTACCTTAGAGGAGCTGTTTTTGAGGGTTGGGTGATCTGGGGTGTTTTCCTCCCTGTGTAGCATTGTTTTGCAGCAACACACAGGAATCGAGTATTGGAACTTGTTGAGTTTTTCCCCTATTGTTAAGAATTGTCACTGACCTCTATTCCTGGGTGTTGTTTTTTTTTGATTTGCAATACATTAAATTCTATATAACACAGAAAAAATGACAAGGATTTTGCCTAAAATGACTAACAAAACCTATGGACTCAGCCCTACAATGAACAGCCCATATGAACTTCTTACCTACTACAGTATCTTCCAGAAACATTTGTTAAAAACCACCATACTGTATTCAGCACCTAAACACATCCAGCTCTTGAACTTACACATTTTTCAGTGTTTTTGTAGTATTTTTAGTTGTTTGGGTATTTTTTCCTGTAATAGTTATCTATTTTTTTTTCACAGGATACTCTAACTGCAGAGTTTAGTTTATGAAATTTACTTCAGATTAGTCATTCACAAATATTTTCTTTTTTTGTGGATGTTTTTGTTTTATTGAGTGAGGGTTTTTACTGATAACACGTTAAGAGCTGTGTAACATAGAAAAACAACAGATTTTGTCTAAAACAACTAACAGTCTATATGAATGCTGTCACTGAGACAGAAAAATCTGGTTTTCTTTTTCACATAGTATTTATTAGCTAACTTTCTGAGGATGCTACTATTTATTTAAAATCAGAAGATGTCTGCTTTGTACTGAACTGAGCTGATTATATCTGTTTAAGTAATGGATGTTAAAAGCATGAATTATAAACTAACCTTTTAGCATCAGTATTTCCTGAGATGCAAGTTTCCAGTAAGTTTCACTCTTTATGTGGGATCAAGTTTTCACAGCAGGGATTTTATAATACCAGATAAACTACACACACATGCAAGCACACAAACACACTCGCATGCACACACAATTAATTTACTGTTTACAGCTTTAATCCGTTACCAAAATGTTTAAAAAAATAAAAGAACATTAACATTTCACCTTTTAGTACATCTCATTGTATTATAGCAAGGGAGAATGTATGAGTGGCAAAAAAACAGCTGTGCAGAGGAAATTTCAAATACCACCCAAATTGTTCACATTTCCCAGAGATAATTAAACTTTGAACTGCTTATTTTCTCCATGAACTTTAAAATAAATACATTATTAAGATGGAGGTAGTTGTCATTCCTGATCTGTGGCTAAATGCAACAAAGCACGCTCTCTCACACACATCTCAAAGTGCTAATAGAAAGAGAAATGCAGGAAATGAGAATGGTTCCCCTCAGTGTTCAAGGAAAGCTTGGTGATAGCAGCCTCAGAAGGGCTTACTCAGTCTGCTTCTTTTAGATTGTCTCTAACAGAAGCAAGTACTTCTGGACAATTACAGTATGTCTTTAGAGGGGAATAGTCTATGCTAAGGACTTTTTGGAAAAAAAAAAAAAAACAACAAAACGGTCAGAAAGCTATCTCTGCTTGATTCTTATGGACTGCCTACCCACGTTCTTAAGTGTGCTTATTTGATCAATTTCTTTTGCCTTACAAGGAGAGCTGATTTAACATGCTCACAAGTGCTGACAATAATGTACCACAGCCCTGGCATAGGAATCCCATTTAAAGTCATTGTTCATCATATTTAACAAAAACCACAAAGTTATTCTTTTAAAATGAATAAACAGAGACATAAGAAATATTTGAATTCCCCATCCTCGTGACTATGAAGATGGCCTAATTATCAGTCTGTGATATGTGCAAAAAGAATTCCTATTCTAATAAAAACATATTCCTTCCTCTTCAATTCTCCTTATGGTCCTCCCATTAACACAAGACTAATATAAGTGTGTTAAAAGGCTTGGATTTTAAATTATCTGAAGGAGAGAGGTGCAAACAGTCCTTGACAGTCAGCCTCTGCAGGTTCAGTACTGATGCCAGGTCAGGCAGTGTTAGGCCTCTCTAGAACTGCTGCTTTCATACTGCTAGTCAATAGTAATCTAACTCTTGAAGTAATTTGATTTCTAGTACCTTAATATCACATCAGCGTTATCAACCTCACAGGTAGGTGGCAATATCTTGCTAAGCAATGAGGTTGCCTTCCAACCAGTTGAGGTTCAAAATGTTGTGTTACTGGCTTCTGCATTTCAAAGACCAGTATATGAAGCTCTTTCCTTGCCTCTTCTAATTTTCCACTGCACTCTACAATGTAATTTCTTACCAATTTTTCTTAATATTTTCTTTGGAAACATAGTACTCCAATGTTAGTTTGTGTTCAAAAAATTAGGTTGAATAACAATTAATAAATCTTCATGGGCAGTGATCCAGTCCTCCAGGCACTCTAGCATGAGTTGTCTATGCAATTTAGGCACACTTTTGACTTTTCAGGGAAGCTATGAAGCCAAAATCTTAAAATTGGAAGTAAAGCACCAAACTTCATTTGAAATACCTAGATACATCTTTTCATGCTTAAGGTATGTTTGAAAAACTGTTGTCCATATGCTATGTCCTGTTCATATCACAAGGGCAAAAAGTCCTCAACAGCTTCTGCAAGTAGTTCTTACAAGAAAAAGCCAGAGATACATAGTATGATGGTAAAATGGAATATGACTGCAAAATATGACATCTGAAATTCCTTAATTCCTTTTCAAATGAATGATCATTCTCAGTTTGGAAGCTCACTGTATTCTTTGCTTTCTTTTCAAAAACTTTCAAGCTATAAGAATACCAAGGAAGCTTTTTTTTTTTTTTTTTTTTTTAACGGCAAAACCCAAACACCTGAGAGAAGTTATTTTGGGGAAATGGGAGACTAATACATATCTATCCAATGCAACATATAAGTCAACTTTTTTTAATCACAGACTTAAAATAAGCTCCAGAACTAATTTTAGACATGCAATTTGTAAGACATATTCTCCAAAATACTGAGCTTTGAACGGCTCCCATAAATTCTTTCAGGAGGTTGCTGAATTCTCAGTACTTCTAAGTATCAAAACCCATACGTCAATGTCTAAAAATATATTTGGAAACGTAGCTTCACACATCTATTTTGAAAGCTTGTATTCTCAAACTGAATGCATCATGGATGATATAGTCTTGTTTTTATTCATCATAAAGGAATGAATAATTAAACAATTACCAGCTGAGAAGTGAATACAAATTAATATTTCAGGAATACATCAGGCATCTAGTTCACAGAAAATGCATTCTCTCTCGTCCTGGAACCTGCTCATTCAGATGGGCACTGAGAGTATCCTTTTTGAAGCTTTACAATACAATTCAGATTTTTAATGGTGTTTTTTTTTTTTTTTCGGGTGTTTTTACAAGCACATACATGTTATGGTCTCATGATTTATTTTGTAAAATTATGAGCATTTCTATAGCAAGTTTCAGTTATTTGGTAAACAGTTTTGAATTAGGATATTCAGGAACCTTACTAATGACTACTAAAAACAACATTTTTCAGGCGTATATCAGTTTTGGTCTTACATCTTCAAATACACTGAATTTCACTTTTCATACAAAAGTAATGTAGGTAAAAACCTCACTAACCCATCATGAAAGGTTTGCCAATGTTATCGGAATATTTGACCTATTTTCTAGATAATAATTTCTAAAATAAGTCATGCAAAATTTTGGTTCTATCAACTGCTTAATGACTTGATAGCTATTTTTTTCAATATCTACAGTTCTCAGTTTGAATACCTTCTGGTTTATCTCTATTTATTTCTACTCTTACTTTACAAGCTACAACTCTTGGAAGACAAAAAAAAAGCTTTTGATAAAAAATCAACACTCAGTTTTAAACCAGCATCAAATTCATAATTGTTCTGTTCTTACCGTATGCCAAAGTTCATTAAAGTCCTGAAAGAAATTTCATGTGAAGGGGGAAGAATAAACAAGTAGAATTTTGAAATTTTAAATGAGGGACAGAAAAATTTACTTCATATTGGAGCCCAGAATCTGTGTATAAAATCCTGTTTTCTAAAAATTTTACTGGCAAATCTAACTTGCTGGTTACGGTGTTATGTAGCAATGAATCATTCCTGGAGTTTCACATTTCTAACAAGAACAGCTATTCTTTATGGTTATTCAAAGCCCATAGATTTCCCCAAAGTCATCCTATCCAAACATCCAGTGCTGTTGATAATGGCAATTTCCCCTCACTACAGACTTAAGAGGCAGTTCCTTCAGAGACTACAACGAGAGATGATACATGGAACTTTTTCTTCCTCCACTCTCCTTCCATTGGTATGCTGAGGTCATTCCCAAGTTCTGTTTGGCTTGTGTTGTACGTTGGAACAGAAAGCTCTTGACTGATATCAAATACAGATCTCTAGGCATCATGGCATGATGTGTTGCCACCAAGACAATTTAATGAACTAAGAGTGAAAATGCAGACTAAGGAAACTATACTGCAAGATTATTTAGAGCGTATTTCTATGAACTTCATATCCTCTAAGCTTCTTTCTGAATGTCTCCTGAGAGAAGAAGACCGTCTACACATGGAGATGAAGGATTTGTCTCAACTGATGTGGAGAAAATGATTTCACAAATTAGTCGCATAGAAAATGCGATTGCTGAAAAGTAATAGAAAATAATAACAATTCAGTATTTTATCATCATTTTTTAAACTTTTAAAATTAATATTACTTGACAGAAAAATAAAAACCAAACCACACAGTATGGGTTTGCATTTTTGGTTCTTTTGTTTTTGTTTTTGTTTTTTTTTTTCTGACTGACTTGCATTACACTATAAAATTATATACCCTTTCAGAAAATAGACCCCTTCTGTGAAATTTCATTCTAACGATATTCTCAATGCCTACTGCACAATCTAATAAATGCAGGTTCATAATCTCCCATTCTTTTGTGAAAAATGGCAGTGAATTATAAGGATATTAAAGATTTGCTAATAAGAATATTTTCAGAAGAAAGGTGTTTTGTATGATGTAGGGAGTTAATTTATTAGAGGAATTGTGTCTTGTGAAAAGAAAAATGAGAAAAAAATATATGTGGTGAATGAATGCTTTCTGTACAGTCTGATGATTGTTTTATATTCAACTGAAATATTAATTTCTCCTTTTTTCTTCACACAATACATTGAAATAGACAAAGTAGAGAAAGTGTAGTTGAACTATCTGAAGTAAAGACCTTTATTAAAAATATCTAGTCTTAAGTTTAACACACCAATAATTTTTGAAAGTAAAAAGAATGGAATACCATAACAGATGAAAGGCGATTTTCAAAATGGCTTTTTATTTTGCTTTAGCCAAGTATTTCATACATCTCTGAGCTGAAATGAACACGTAAGTCTTTAGAGGTATGTCCCTCACTATTACTTGTCAAGACTGAAATGCAATCAAAGATCCTCTTTGCTCTCATGCTGATCTCTATGGGAACTGATATCCCTTCAAATGCTATTAAGCAATCAATTATTTAAACTGTTGCACATGGCATTGACATTGCTTATTATTTTATAAGCATCATTAAACCTCACGGTAACTATTGCAACTAATAATCCTCATTGCTGTTACCCAGTAAACACCTCTGTTCTCTCACAGCTCTCTGAATAATGCAAAGCAAGGTAGTTGTCGACCCCGAACAAGATTTTTCAATTTGGACCAAAAATTGCTCATGTTCAGATAAATGAAAACACAACTTAGATATATTTGAGATACGCAGTTATCTACTTATGTTTCTAAAAAAAAAGCTTTGGGAGCCATTGAAATCACTGGAAATCTTTCCCTTAATTTTCACTGGTTTGTATCCAATACTACAAGACATTAAGTTCTGCTCACGTTTATTTGTGCTTATATCCGTTCCATATTTACCTTTACTTTCATTTTACCTTTAGTCTTGATTTTGCTGTGGCTTCTTCCAAAGGACGGAAAGGTCCACAAACTCTGTTCTGGATCTTTTTCTAGCCAGCATTATTAAATGAATCCTTTATGTTTAACCTGTTATTTGAGGACTAGAGTAGAACTTCCTTAAAAATCATCAACTCTCTATTTAAAAGAGATCTCAAAACATAGTTATGTTTCAAGATTAGTTTCCCTGTACCATAAGCAGAGGTAGATATCACCTTCTCCTCCTCTTACTAGCAGTATTCCTGTATATACAGTTAAGCTTCACAATATCTGTTTTTCTACATGTCCTGGTTTGGGGTAAAACAGAGCTGGTTTTGCTCAATGATTTTAACTTCTTAGCTAAAGGTCTTGTAATTAACTGTCCTGTCTGAAATTAGCAGCATTTTTGCAAACTGTCTGGCTTTAGCAGTGATAACACTCCATGTTTAGAGTTACTGACAGGGATTGGTGTGCAGACCAAGGCCACTGCTAAGCTTGGATCCCACACAGAGGGGGGCAGAGTGCACCCAGCACCTGCAGGGAGGAATGGACAGAATAACTGACCCCAAGATTCACCAGTGGGGTATTCCATCCCATGGCTGCCATGTCCAGTAAATACTGAAGGATCAGGAGAGACAAGCCCTTCAGCCGCCCCTTCCGTTCTCTCTCTTCCGACGTCTTCTGCTGGGCTGCTGCCTGCTCCTGCAGTGGCCGGCACCCGAGGAGGACTTCATCCATCCTGCCTTTGATCCCGAGTCCTGTGTTCCTGAACTGAGTTCCCGCACCCAGCTCCTGTACCCAGTTGCCCTCTGTGGCCGAGTCCGGCCTGGGACCCTCTTCCCCGGGGGCTGCTCCCCAGCCAGGGGTGATGGTGACGCATTGACATCAGGGGGGAGTTGGGTTCGGTACGGATTTTATATATATTTGTACATATTCTATTTTGTTATCATTATTACTGTTATTATTAATGGTAGTATTAAAGCGGTTTTCCTTTCCTTTTCTAACTAATAAGTCTCTCTCTCTTATACCTTTTCTCCTTCCCTTTCAGGGGTGGGGGGAGGGGGTTAACAGAGTTCTGGTGGTGGCCCTGACCCCAGACTACAGCACCATAACACTACATTAGGAGCTTAAGATCAACCATAGACCCTTTAAACCCTTCATGTCTTAATTTTCTAGGCTCTCGTCTACAGCTTTTTGTTGTAAACTGCATTTCTTATTTCCCATCTGAAAAGCTTTTCAAATTCACATACTTTAAGGGGGTTGGACCGACCTCATTAAGCCATTTAGGTCTGTATGGTTGCCTTTTCTCCATATGTACATCCCTATCTAACATGTTTGTGTTTTACCTGCACCACTGTGTGTAGATGCCCAATACTGTTCTGACCATTTTAATGTTTTGTCTCATCCTTTTTGACTCATGTTGTACTATTTACATCAAAACCTGAAAGTTTTAATATTAGTCTAATATCATTCTGCATGTAGACATTCATAAGATCTATTGTTCAATGAAAACACTTCATTAACAAATGTGTCTGAGATTAGGCAGGAAGCTATCCTTAATTGACTAAGGGCATGTCTTACTGACAAGCAGTGTTGGTCCTTTTAAATGAAATGTAATAGCAAAACTAATCTCTGAACAGTGTGTGACCATAGTACATATAGATATTTACCTCTAATGTAAACATGTAATGTAAGAAATCAGGCCCCTGACAAAATTTATCATATTAAAAAAAAAAACAAAAAAAAACCAATAACCACACATTTTGACACCCCTAGGAAAAAAGATCAACCAATAAAAAAATGTGTGGACTTTTTTTAATGATGTTATACTGTAACATTTTATTACCTGAATATTTTATCACCTTCTCTGTTTATTGGCTGCGACTTATATCAATCCTGCTTTTTAAGAATAAACCACATGTTTGTCCAGCAGCATTTGAAATCACCCAAAACTACAGAAAAATGAGAATGGCCTTCCACATGCATTCTTAGACAGCTCTTTAAAACCCCTGGGTACTAAGAGTTTGAAGGACTCGATTTAAAATATTTGTCTTCTCACAAGGGAAGGAATTGGAAACTGGATAAATATGAAGGAAATTTATACAGGACCACCAAAGAGACTGTAAAGGGAAAATAACAATAACTTGCATTCTACGATACATGGGTTGTTGGTGCATTTTTTCCTTGAGTAGCTAAAAACAGCAAGTCAGTAAGCTTAAGTTCACTAAAAAAGGAAATTTCTACATGACTTTCTTTTTAGGGAAGTAAGGACTGAGAGACTTGTATAGAGAGCTATATCATCTGCCAGTTGTGATTCCTGAAATAAAGACAGAAAGAACAAAAGGAGTAGAATTTTTTTCGAGTCACAAGGAGAATATAAATGCAACACTCATGGCATTTGCAACAATCTGTGCAGATACATCAAATAAGACTTTTTAATGCTATTTACAGGGTCAAATCTAATGAAAAATAAGTGAGAGGAAAACACAATCTATTTACAGAGAGGCCACAAGGAGAATAAAGGACTAACTTAATCATATACATAATTTATAGCAAGTTATTCACTCAGCTGTCTCTTTCTATATAGTGCTGTTTCTGTTTCCCATAGTAGTTTAGACTAAACAGTCACAGCTGTGTCTTCTTCTTTAAATATTAATAGAGAGGTAGCTTTTCTGGAGACATGGTACCTGACCCAAACACAAAGTGTTTATGGCCATGTAGGGTCTTAGGTGGCATGCTTTTTCTATAACACTCAAGTAAAGTCATAAGGAATTTTAAGATTGAAATGCTGGGGTCTGAACCCCGAGCCCCCGAATTAAGGTTGACATATGGGTGATTCCCACAGCCCTTCATACAGAGGTGGTGAGTTTGCCTTATAGCTTCCCCCCAGGGTGCGGCCGGCCTTGCAGGAAGAGCCATAAGGGAAATGAGCCCCAGGGGTCCTGCATTGAGTGAACAAAGGTCAGGTCTCCCGCTTGGGGATAAAAGCTGGGACCACTTGCAGGGAGTCAGGAGTGTCTGTCTGTGGAGTGCGCTCCCCAGAGCTTCCTGGTTCAGGGAAGACCTCCTGACTCTCCCTGGAGCTGGGCCCCGGTCTGTTTAGACCTTTGTGAACGCGGGCTGATCGGGTGAGAGCTGCCGTGTGGCTACCCTTATCTTATGTGTTCAACTTCCTGATCTGGCTCTTTCCCATTCCATCCATGGGAAACCTTGGTTTTTTGTTTGTACCACCTATTGTCAGTCGGATTATGTCTTTTTTGGGATCGTTGGGGGTAATGTCAGTCGTATGTGAACTAATTGACCCCCAGCAATCATTCATGGAATGTCCTTTTTGTATTCAATACGTTCCACCTATTGGTTCATCTTCCTGCTGGTTGTGTCATTTATGTTACGCCTAGTCATTAGCAGAACAAAGACAGAGTGGCTGTAAGAGCTGTTCGTATTATTTCTTTGATACTTTAATCTCTAGGATGTTTAGGTTTATTCAGTTTTGACTGAATTGTTATACATTACTTTCAGTTTTGAGTAAGAAAGGAAGCGTACCTGGAAGGCATAACTAGTATCACTTTACTTATTTTCTCTTAGTCCTTCTTTAATTAGGCCAGTCCCAGAATCACCTCACTGCTTCCTCATTTTGGTTTAGTTCTTTTCTATTTGAGTATTACCAGCAAAAAAAAACCCACTCTTTTTATTTTATACCTTACATCAAAGAAAGCACAATCATAGTCCATGCTCCATGCATTAGCTTTTTAAAAGGTGGATAACTCAGTAAAAACTCAATACAAGCAGGTAGAAAACAAGACCACAATTGTTAAGTGGGTTTTAACTTCAGTAGAAGAGCTTAGATTTTTAAATTCAAGCACATTTAGGAAAGTTGTTCAATTATGTTCATATGTGCTAAAAGCTATATTCTAATACTGTCAGAAGATATTAATAAAGAGATACTCATTGCCCACACCATGTAAATTTTTCTCTCAGCTGGACCATCAGTCTCTAACCACATTCTTGCAGACATGGAAAAGAAGTTTATATGATGAATTGCATTGAATCAGCCTGACTTTCAGATCTTCTTTCTAGTGAATAGTGCCAAATGGAGTGCAAGTATAGATGTTATTTTCAGAATTTACATCGGTCTCTGTTTACAGCTAAAATCCACAAGGTTTATTTACAAAATATAGCTATATTTCTTAAGTATTTTATTTAGTGTACCAAATTATCACCTTGTTAGTCCCCCATTACAGTGTTTCTCCCAGAACTACAATAAGGTTGGATTCAGAAAAGGGCAACACATAGGTAGTGCTATATGATGAATGCATATTAATTCAAACAAACAACAAATGTTTTACTTCCCTCTTCTTACTGGGCAATTTGATCGAATAACCTTGGTTCCATGAAAATTAGATTGCAACTGAACTCCAGCTTTAAGAGAAGTCTGATCCCAAGAAATACAGAGAAAACCACAAATCCTTTCCCCCACAAAACAAACACACACAAACCAACAAAAAGAGAAAAAAAAAATAAAACCAGAAAATATACCCAAATATCAATTAAAATTTTCTATAACTTGGATTTAATGCATTATTTTTAATAATAATAATAACTACATAGTCCAGCAGGTTTTTTATCTTGTCAAGCCTTCACTTATTATGGTCACTGCAAATCACACTGTTAGAAATTGGTACAAAGACAATTTATTCATTAAATATTCAATTAATTCTCACTCAACTCTTGCTATGTCCAAAGGTTTCAGCAGTAATACAATGGTCCACCTGAATTTATTTATTCCAACTCACAATAGAAAGAGTCCAAATATACCAATGTGCCAATGTGACTATGGAGCTGCCAGTTGGCTCACTGAGATATAACTCAGTGACTTCTATTCTTTACTGCAATTTATGTTATAGACATATCTACTAAGTATACCTATGAGAGATGAAGTGACTGTACTCATCACTTCAACTATGGGCATGAAATATAAGATTAGCGTACTTTCCAATAACAAGTCCCTATGAAGGAATTTTATGCTACAAAGTAAAAAAAGGAAATATTCTCTAGTTATTGTCACAGACCTCACTGCTCCAAGGATGCTTCTATGTACAATACTCAAGATCAAAAGATTGGCACTACTACAATGTTATTGAGGGTGCAAGTTGCTTATGCTTTCCATGGTATCAGAATTACTCTAAGAATTTTCTACAAAATTGAAATGTTCTGTGGAAAATATTAACTTCCTAGCAAGGAAAAAAGCTAAAGAGAAAGTAGCAAAGATGCCTGAAACAAAATATTTCAATATACCAAACTGATTTTAGTATATTCATTTTGAGATACTTCAAAATGAATCCATTTCCACTCTGTCAAACGATGATGTACTTCAGTAGGATAGCATCATCATCTTGCATCCACAGATAGAAAAGGACTACTAAGTACTAAAACCACAATTTCCATTAAATGATGCTACATCTTATAGAAATATTAGTATTGCTAGGTTTCTGACACCTGACCAGTAGATGCAGCTACTTCTCAACAACAGCAGAGTTTTCAAAGTCATCTCAGCTTTCAATTCAGGAAGGCTAAACTTGACAATGAGACAACACTGAATCACAACAATCCATACTCCAGTGAATCAAAGCAAACTGTCAAAAGAGTTGTCTAATACCTATGGACACTGAGAACCTGAGTTCATCAGTAGAAGGAATAGGATACTAGACTATAAGAATTTCTTATAAAAAATAGATATCTGAAAACATGCTACTGTATCTGTACTTTTCTGACTATATTTTATCAGAAAATTTGCAATCATTTCAATGTGATATTCCACATATAATTAATGTATCAATTATCTTTTGCTAAGCCAGTAGGATACGAAATTCTTTTCAATGACCTCTGCATACTGAAGTCTAAATAGCCTTGACAACCCATATTGTACAGTACTGGTAAAACCTGGGAAATGATCAGAACTATGCTTTTTCATGACTTATGCAAAACACCAAATGTTGATGACTGGGAAAAGTAACAGAGATATAATACAGGCTGGTAAACATTAAAGGTTAATGGCAGTATGAGGTAACTTAAGTTCTCAATTGTCTAATGGCTAAGGTAGAATTTATTTAATTTTTTATTAGGAAACAATATTAAATGGAAATGAGACAAATTTAATATTCTTCATCATCCATACTGAGAAAAATAATGGGTAAATTGCGCATCCGTATTCACAATGAGTCTAAAGGTTTTTCCTTTTTTTAGCACTAAAATTGTAATTCTTTATTGAATTTAAGGGAAAAAATACATCTTTGTAGGTAACAGGCTCTATTCCTTCAGCTGGAAAGTGTGAACTGTTAGACATCAGTTTTAATGTCTTATGATTCCAAAGAGAACTGTGATCTTGAACTTATCTCTTGATCTAGCCACTTAACTATGCTCAAATGAGAAATTCAGAGTTTTCTTGACATGTATTTTCTCATTCTATAGGAAAAAAATAAAATACCAAACTTCTTTTTTTTTTTTTTTTAATATATATACAGTAGAAAACCATATATGCTCTGGATAGAATAAAAAGTTAAAACAAAAAATATTAAATCAGTTGAATGAATCATGATAGAGTCAAGGGAATTTGGGATTAAGCATTTCCATTATTGGGAGAACAATTTTGTTTTGATAATGTTAACTAGAATAGCCAATAAAACAAAAAAAAAAAGCTCTCAAGCAAGATGGACTTTTCAAAAGCTTTGTTATAGCTCAGTTGAGAATAATTCTGCCCTTAGAAAGCTTTTCAGGATTTTTTTTTTCATTCCATTGAACCCTAGCCTGAAAGACAGAATCTTTTTTCAGAAACTCTTTTTCATAATGTGAAAATATTCTAATCACTAGGAAATTTAACTTATCTGCAAATTTTTTTGAAACAAGTGGGGTTTTTTGAGGATTTTTCTGAACAGTGGAGAACACAGGGTGGGGCAAGAGTTTTACTAGTAAAACTGAAGCCAATGCCTTCTCTTATGCAAGTGACTTAAGCAAGAGACAATACAGAAGTAACTCTGATTAACTTAATTGAGTTACTAATGCCAAAATGAATGCAATTAGCAAAAGAAGATATTTAAAATCTTCCCCAGAATAAGCTACACCTCAGGTTCCCTCAGCTAGTGTGTAAAATAGGAACAAGTCCAAATCTCCTACCAGAAACAGGAAAAACACAGGCTTAGAAATAAAAATGATATCCAGGTATGGGATGTACTGAGACATTCTGCCTCTCTTTGCAGTCTTCTGTTAAACTGGACATTTTATCATAACACTGAGAGAAACTCCCTAACCATATGATTAACCCTAAACTTCTGAACAGTGATGTTTTCATGAGTCAGCAGTTTTGATAAGCAACTGTATCATCAGAATAAACATTTACCAGCTCCAGCTGCAGTTAATCCATGGCAGCTGCACTTAATCCATGTAGTCTATCCAGGACAGGTTAAGTTCAGGTTTATCTGAGACTGAAGTCATACTTTAAGATCCCCCCTGGAAGAAATGTCAGAGTAGATAAACTCCATTTTCCTATGGAATGTGTTTATCCCTTTTCTGACCCATCAACAGATCAGATGTACTGTAATTGCAAGGACTTTCCTTGAGGAATGAGTCTGATACAACTTTTGCTTTAGGATCGTTCCAGAAAATTAAAATGACAGCTTTGATTTCTCTGGTTTTCTTTTATTTGTTTTACCACATGTGGGATTTAATATCTTTCTTCTAGGATCTTAAGGACTATAAACTGCAGGCTTCTTAATGTTATCATCTGTATTGCTTTGAAAATGCAAACATAGCAAAAAAGTAGCTATTCCTATAAGCTTTTGTACTTCATATACCACTAGAAGATATCAATAATCATTTATGTAAATTTTCTGAAAGGAGATCCTTTTGTGTAACTGTCTAGACTCTTTCCTGTTTTATGAAAGCTTATGACATAGGTGTCCTCTAAGCGAGCACATAATTTTCTCTAGAATGATGGTTCTGAGCTAATTCATGCATCTCTGTAGTATATTATCTGAAGTGCACAGCAGCTGTCACAAGACCTGATCATCTGTTCTTCCTCATTCCAGCTGCACTAGTAATACCACTGTATTTAGGGAACTGTCATACTTCCACTTAAAAAAAAAAAAACAACAAAAAAAAAAACAAATTATCAAAACCTGTAATTTATCTGGGAAGTAAACTTTCTGCAAAGTTGAAGTATCTTCTCCTTTCTCTGTTCAAGTTTCACTTAAATCCCAATTTTTTTTTTTCTTTTTTAACTTTGGTTAGTTTGTGTTTGTTATTTTTCATAGCTGAGTAAAAATATGTGTATGAAAGAAGGCATGCAGATCATTAATTTAAATTATTAATACTTCTTAATACGACAATGCAGGCAATCTGCAGAAAATAGCCTACACAGATTGTGAAGACTCCTATGCAGAACAATCTCTTCCTATAAACATTTTTAGATAAATTTTGTATATAGTAGGCCCAAGGCATGACGTTACAATGGGGAACAACAATAAGGAAAAGAGTCAAAACATTTTGGTCAGATAATTACTGTGTAATGCAAGTCTTATATGATGAAGTTAAATCTAGAGCTAGTTAAACTTTAAATGGAAACTAGGTTTCCAACTGCTCCTTGGAATCGCTTTTACTTTCAGTGTTTGAGGTACTTTTTAGAGAGAAAAAACAAACAAACAAACAAACAAAACAAAACAAAAAACACAACCCAACATTCTTCTTGTGTTACCTCCCCACAATTGTATGTGTATTCCTTAAAAATAAGACAAATCCTTATACATTTGAGTGTACTAGATGCCTCACCAAAGAGACTATCATCTATATCTGATGCCTAGTCTATGGTGCAGATATACAAACTAACAGAAAAACTGTTGCTCTACAAAATCAAGTCATTAATTAAGTTCCTTTATTTACAGTGTGAGGGAATTCCACATTTCTGTGGAAACTGCTGCATTCATTTAATACTCAGTATCCACGACAGAGTGAAACGGATCTAAGAGAATGCACTGGTTAGATGTAGTGGCATGCTCTTTCAAAAATGAGGAATATCAAGGTGAGGTAGTGTTCTTTTCTTGCCAGGTTCTAATATCAACTCTGACTGTGATCAGGCTGTTTTGTCTGGTTATTGGTCTCCAGTGGGCAGTTACTGATGATGTATCTATGACTCATTCAAAACAGGGCTATCATCTGGGTAACTCAAAAAAAGATTTATTTTTTTTTTCCTATTCTTTTCTTAGTGAATTTCAAATGATGTTGAATAATGGTGAAAAGTAGAAATGGATTTGGTTGAAAAGTAAAACAATTCTTTTTAAAGTTGTTAGTTATGCTGACTCTAATCCAAGGAAAGAGTAGAAAAGGACTGGAACTAACTAGAGGCATTTTTATTTCTCTCTGCAAATTCCTGAAGGTACAATGTAATTAACTAATCTAAAGTAATGAAGTCTCCCAAGAAGTTAAGGAGGATGTATACGGTTATCAGGTCACTTTTTAGATGAAAGAGAATATTCATTGCTAAAACAAAAAAATCCAATTCAAAATATTCAAATCTGAATAGCAAATCTCCAAGATGTTACAGACATGGTCTGAGGGTGTCAAATTGAAACACTCATTTTATTGAAATACGTGGAACATTAAGGATTTGCAATGATATGATTTTTACTATCAGCAAAAATTGTTTATGGAAATAATATTTCAATAAACATTATGGAATATATTATTTTATTCTATTCTATATAATATGGTATCTAATGATATCATTTTATGGAAATTTCAAAAGGGAACAAAAGATATGAGCAAAAATATAGCACAGGAAATTTAACATAACTATTATAAGATGCCATTAGGAATTAAAATCATATTGTTCATCATTTTAATGGGAACTAATAAGTGAGAGACTACAAAGAGCAAAAATCCATAGGATAGCATTCAAAAGTTTGTTTTAAAATATTAGTATTTCATTAATGGCAAACAAATGCCATTGAACCATACACTAAGTAATATTAAAATACTGCCTGCATAGAAGGAATAGTTTGTTACTGGAGTTCGATTACAAACATGTCTGTAGTTCTCTGCTGTCAATAGATTGGGATAACTGAAATTTAGTGGCAATCTGGCGTGCTATCACAGCAAAGCAAATGTTCATTTCAATCCTCAATACACTTTGGTTTCCATATAGCAACAAGACTAAATAATGGACTATGCACATCAGGTTCCATGTTTTCCTAAACATTACATGTTTACTTTTGCATATAGTCCAAGCCTACTTGAGGAAAGCATTGACCAACCCAGTATGAGAATTTTTAAGTTAGTCTTCTACACTGCTGATAAAAAGCATCATATTTGGAACTAAGTCTGAGCTAGCTGGACCTTGATATTGCTTCTATTTCAGAGTGGCAGAATTCTTGATATCTGCTGTCATGTTCTTAATAGCAATTTTATGTAGTTTTTTGCATTTAATACTCTCTTGGTGAATTGGCTTACACAGTTCTATTCATATTTTTCATTGTAAATCTCATTACCTTGGCAGGTAACATCACACAGTGTGTGCTTTCTGCAAAATGCAGGCACTTCATAATACAGTATTCTCGTTCTGTTTATTGTTCATGTAAAACCAACTGTCAAGACAGTGCTCATTGTTATTATTGATGTGTTAGCTGCTTTGTGTTTTATTCAGGGAGATTTTTACTGATAAATTTTAAAAGCCCTTTGTAAAATATATGTTGGAAGCATTGCACTATGTTATTACCTAAGAAACCCAACTGTTCTAGAAATTTCTTATAAATAGCAAGTAATGACAAAGTGTCTTGGATTTCCAGTAGCAGCTAGTGCACTGGTGGGAAAAAAAAAAAGTAAAATATAAATTAATAATAAAATAA
>NW_008591355.1:0-56337 GCF_000691845.1 Merops nubicus
ATCGGGTGTCGGTAACGACACATCACTGCAGGAGCAGAGCTCAGTACACTTCACTGGTTAGTGGCTTGCTTTATCATTTATGAACTAGAGTCATTAACAAATCAGGAAAACAATGTTTATTATTAGCTGCTTTTGTGGTCCACCTACAATTATGGTATGTGAATATGGAATGATCTGTAGAAATCCTTTTATTAAAGAAAACATTAAAGTATTCTTATTAAGGGTTATAATAATTAATTGCAATTACAGATGTTAAGTTTAAACTTTGAAGTTTTGTCCCTTCTCATCTGCAAATGCCATCCCACTCAGGATTCAGTGCTGTAATACAGTACTTCTCTTAACCATCAAAAATACATATGAAATGTAGAGAAAAACACCTCAATATGCAATTATTCTTTCTAGAAAACATTTTTGTAAGCTCATAACTTTCATTTAACTAATTTAATGTAAAACGAAAGGGCACAGCTCTGGGTAATATAATGCAGTCATCATAATAAAACATAACTAGTGGAATTTGCCTTACCAGCCAAACTCAAAATATTAGCACAGAAGCTATTGCTACCTGATTGCTGTTTCTAATTATTTGGGTTATATAGACTCAGGTTCATTGAGGCCTTATGTTGTAGAAGCCATGCCTTTCTGCAGAAAAAGAAGCCAGCAGAAGCCAGTTAAGCTCACCTGTCTAATAGTGACAATAACTGGCATAAAAGCAATTAACTTACACAAACTTCCAAATTATTTTAGTTCTAAACTTGGTTTGAAGAAGAAGTCTTGATGTCTTCTCACTATCACTGATAAATACTCTGAAAATTGGAGAGCTTTTTTGAAATAAATGTTTCTCAGTAAATTGGTACAGACTGCTCTATCAGAACCTAATTATGACTGTGGAGCCAGAAAATAGATTGCATTTCCCATACATTATTAATGCTCTTCAAGTTCTCATTTGTCATTTTGAAGGTTATGTAAAGATGACATTCAAGGAACCCAAACTCCTTGCTAAACTCACTTTGACATTCCAAGCCCTTTATAACACCATTTTCTGAAGTTCTCAGATAATATTAAAACTCTAGCAAAATGCTCATGGGACTGTACGGAAAACATAAGACTATAAGGAAATTATTTATGATGAAAATTAAGTTCAGTATCATAAGAAATAATTCCATTAACAAGCTTTCCCTTATAGAGTAGTTAAGGAAATTTATGCATAAAGAATTAATTTTGTAGGACCAGCTGATGGTTACTGCGTACATATATAAGCAGTTAGGCACATTAAGATCTGTAACTAATGCATGACTATAAGCTGATACAAAGTATTATTAGTAAATGCACACTGATTCTGAACATTTTTAATAGAAGAAATCACAGTTCAAGTGGTAAGCATAAAATATTTGTGTGATTTTTACCATTAGAATTACAGGGGCCATTTGCACCAGGGTAGGTTTTGATTGGAGATTAGGAAGAATTTCTTTCCTGCAAGGGTGGTGAGGCATTGGAACAGGCTGCCCAGGGAGGTGGTGGAGTCACCATCCTTGGAGGCTGGTGTAGTTTGGGATCAGGGGGTCCCCCAGAAACTCTCTGTTAACCCCCTCCTCCCACCCCCAAAACGGAAAGAGAAAGTGAATAAGGGAGAGAGAATTATTGATTAGAAAATAAAAGAAAAACAGCTTTAATACTACCACTAATAATAGTAATGATAATAAAATAGACTATGTACAAATATATACAAAGGTAGTCCCGAATCCAACTCCTCCCTGATGGCAACACATCACCATCACCCCTGGCTGGGGAGCAGCCCCCAGGGAAGGGGGTCCCAGGCTGGACTCAGCCACAGACAGCAACTGGGCACAGGAGCTGGATTCTGGAACTCAGTTCAGGAACACAGGGCTCGGGATCAAAGGCAGGATGGACAAAGTCCTCCTGGGATGACAGCCGCAGCAGCAGAAGCCAAGTGAGGAAGAAGGCAAGAAGGTGGAAGGGAGATGCAAGGGGTGATGGAAGGCCTTGCCTCTCCTGATCCTTCAGCTTTCCTGGATATGAGGGCTATGGGATGGAATACCCCACTGGTGAACCTTAGGGTCACTTATCCCACCCGCTCCTCCCTGCAGGTATGGGGTGCTCTCTGCCCCCCTTCGTGTAGGATACAAGCTTGACAGTGGCCTTGGTCTGCTTATCAATCCCTGGCGGTAGCTCTAAACATAAAGTCTTATCACTGCTAAAAGCAGGCAGTTAACTGAAAATGTCTTGTTAGCTTCAGACAGAGCAATTAATTAGAAGAATTTTAGCTGACAAGTTAAAATCATTGAACAGAACCAATTCTGTTCTAGCCTAAACCAGGACAGAGGTGTTCAAAAAACATGCAGATGTGGCACTTGTGCACATGGTTCAATGGTCATGGTAGTGTGTCGGGTGATGGTTGGATGTATAGATCTTAGAGGTCTTTTCCAACATGCATGATTCAATGATTTGATGATTTTATAAAAACCTAAAACCAGATTGCACCCTAAACTAAATTGACTACTCCTAAAGAAGTAAGATAAGCTTTGTATGAGTAAAATAAGTCTTAGTTTTTTAGTATCTTGTTATTTATTTTAACACTCCAAAATACAACTTTGAATACAGAAGTCAAATGAAAGGATGTGAAATTGTCACGATATCCAGCTTCCACTTAGTTTGGTGATGTAACAAAAAATACTGGTGAAGTTTGTGATGATTTTTATTCTATCTTGGTATTTAAGTGCAGAAAGGTACTATGCTTTATTTCAACCTAATTAAACACCAATGACAAAAATAGTGAGCACTCACAGTTGTCTTTGAGAAAGAGAAAAAAGTATTATGAATGCAGTAGATATCTAAAAACATCTGAAAATTATAAAACTTTTCCTATTCTATTAATTAATGTTTATACTCGCTGAAACTATAAGCCACTTGTTAGAAGAAAAACTCTATGGCAAATCAGATACTGGCACATAGCTTTTGGTCACTTACAACAGAGTTATCCAGAGAATGGCTACTTAAACTTTTACAGTACCTTATCATGCTGAGCCATCTTACGGTACTTTACAACATTATATTAAAATTTAAGGCTAATTCATTTTGCAGATTTAGTGTTCAGATAAAATGAGATAAAATCCAAGGGGCCAAATTCAACATGCAACTTCTATCATTACACAGAAGATAACTACTCCACTGAAAACTAATATATTATATATATAGATCTAAAAAAGTGACTTGCAAGCTAGGGCAAATTTAAAAGAAAACAAACAAACAAACAAGCAAAAGAAACCAGTCATTTATGTATTGGCCTGTCTTTGGCATTAATCTCTTTGTTATTATTTCAGATACTTGGATTTGAGAAGAAGCTTATTATTATGATTCTCTAATGTCACAATTCTCTATCTTCTTGATCTTGCTGAGAAGGTGTTACTCTTCCAAGGTGTGTGAAGGAGACACTATGACATCATGTTTTGCTCATATAAATATGATGTGGAAATAGACAATTAAAACTTCTTCATGTTATTGAGAGGAGTTTGTGAACAAGAATTAAAACTGTATAAACAAAATATCTTGAACAATAAGAAAACATGAAACTGAATCAACACATTTGGGGTTTTTTTTTTGCAAACATATTTAGAATAGAGACTGGAAAACTTTAAGTAAAGATGATACTATAGTTCTCATATAATTAGGCAAAATTAGCTAAATAAAATAAAGAGGATTTTTTTATAAATATACTTAGTTATTATACCAAGAAACAATAAAAGCTAGAGGACAGTTACAGGCTGAAAAGTAACCATATACAAAGTTGCCTGTGACCAGAGACTTAGAACTAAAGTCAATACCAAAAATGTATGAGTCAAAGACATTCAATTTGCCTGACACAGAACTGTCTGTTCTAAATTTTAGGTGTTCAAGTAAGTGCCAAAATATACAGTTGTCCAGGAAAACCTGACCATTAAAAGTCTCCAGAATAATATCAAACAGGTCTATGTGGGCACCACTAGCTCTATCCTTGTTCATTTATTGTATGACATGACATTTTGGACTGGAGTATGTCCCTGTAGCTTTTACAGGCCTGAGTTATGGTTCTTGTAATTCAGCATCTGCTTAGAGCACTGGCAAAATGAGGCTTCAATGCTAGTGATAATGTTTTTATAATTTGCAGCTTTTTTTTTTTTTTTTATGGTCATTTTAGTACATTAGTTTTTTGTTTTCTTATTTCCTACCAGTACCACAGTGCAACAGGTGACTTGTCCGATATGATATCTTTTCTTCCTCTCTTTAGTCTCCAGAAATATAAAGACTCACTCCTCTTCACTGATAAAATCAAATATTTGAAATTTTTCAAGGAGCCACTTTTGGAATATTTTAAACCTGCTTTCCAAACAATTACATGTTCACTTCCAGTGTTAAAGTTTTCACAATATTTTCTCACAAATGTTTTCAAAAGTCTTACTTCTTTTCAAGTTATTGAGAAAAAAATCCTGCCTTGTCATCTATAAAAGAACAAAAAGGAATGGAACTTGCAAATTACAAATTTGTTCAACGTATAATTTACAAAAGCTTTTTGCCACACCAGCCTAACTTTTAGTTACAACTTAGCCAGTCAATGTCTATTATAATTTTTAACTTTTCCCCATAAATTGTTCCATTCGGATGTGTAATCAAAGTAATTGTCCTTTCTTGAATGCCCTCTAGTTCCCAGAACTGCAAAAGCCATTATTAAATTTGTAGGCCCTATTATATCTCTAGTTACCACTTTTCCACACTCAAGAGCCCTGAATTATTAGCAGTCTTCTTCATATGGATGCCACTCCATACCATCAAACCTCCTTGTTACTTTTTCTGCCTTATGTATTAATTAATTAATTAATTAATTAATTTATTTATTTAAATTCTCTACAACCTTTTTGAGATGAGTGTCCCAGAACTGAAAACCATGATCAGGATCGGGCTGAACTGTACATTTATTCTGGGAGAGAATGATTTACCTCTTTAATCCAAACATCTGGTTAGCTTTTCTGCTTGCTGCCGAACATTTTGAATTATTTGTCATAAGTCAAGATCCTGCTTCTGACTGAGAACAGTCAGATGCAATTATTTTGTATTTCTCTTGTGCATATTTGCATGATGTGTCTGTGTGTACGAATGCATGAATGTAAGTGATCACATTTATCTGCATTGATTTTAATCTGAAATTTTGTTCCTTTCAAACCTTCCTAATGAAACTAATGTGGTATTCTACAGCTTAAGAAGTTATATAGTTTCTCTACATGCTCATTTTTGGCAAAGAACTGGAAAGTAAAGGACAATACCCATCTGAGTAAACATGAATATTTTTTGTTGACTGCTTCAGTCTCTATCTTCTGCCCCACAAGGTGATTGATATGTGTTCCTCTTCACTCTCAGCCTTCAGTGAAAGCATTGCTTTCACTCTGCATCATCACCCAGTTGCTTTTGGGTTTTTTGTTTGTTTGTTTTTTTTTTATCTTATTTACCATTAGTTAATATAATTAACAAACTTGCAAAAGTACAGATGTTAGTACTTAGTGCAAATACTTACACAAACTTTCCAGAACTTTGGAACTCCCTTCAGTAAGGTATTCTTTATACAGATGCTGTCAGTTAGTTTTAGTACTAAATGTGTCATTTTATCAGTTCCCCTACAGCTAGATCACCCTGCCTTCCTCTAGACAAAATAAACCAACAACAAAATCCCCACAAAACAAGAAAGTTAAAAGATAAACCTAAAAATTCAGGTAATTTAGTATAATTTTATGAAATTTATGATTCACTGTATCCTTTTTAGAACCATAACTTTCCTGATTTTTCTCCTTACCTTCCATTTTCAGTTCTTCCCTTTCCTTTTTTTCCTATCCTGCCTCACCACCAATAATAACTTATCTTTTCCTTCCTCCCCTCTCAAATTTTTAACAAATATATGCTTTAAATCAGCTATGATTATTTTAACTTGTTTTTATAAACTTATTAATCATTTTAGGCAAAACACATTCCACATTACAGAACATGCTCTGAAATAAATAATCTGTTGTAAGATCTATCCATATAAAATGTTTGTGAAAACTGTAAGCACCAAAAAGAGAGTACTCTAGTATTTAATTTTAAGCCATGGTTATCTGCCTGCTCTGATAGCATAAGAGGATGTTAAAATAAAATATAAATTTGATATTTATTTACTGTATACTTCCTTAAAAGATATTTTCAGGATGATAACATATAAATGATTTTATTTTATAAACAAAATAGTCTTTGTCCCAACTCTCACTTGGAATACAAGTACATTATGTCATAAGCACAATCAAGCCTGGACTGAAAAGCCAGTATCTTTGCTATCCACAGGTAACAAAATAGCCTGAAGACTACAAAAATGGGTCAAAATGAAGAAGAATCATAAAGACCTTCTGAAAACAATACTCTGAAAACCAACAGAGAAAGTGTGCTCACACAGAAATTTGCTTAAGTGTTGTCTCCCTAAGAATTTGTGTATTATTTGAAGAATTTCAAAATAAGCCAGTGTGTTAGTATCAGTTCCAATGTAAAGCTCTTTAATTTATGGTTTGAAGAGCTATTGAAGCCAGCTGAGTGTGTTCTTGTGTCCATTTCCAGCATGATTGCCAAATGTCAGCTGTCACATAACGGATGTTTTTTGGGGTAGGAAAGTGAGGGCAAATGCAGCCTTATCTAAGGCCCTTGTAACAGACAAACATGGACCTGTGGGATGACCATATGCCACAGATTTTCTCTGTCTATGCTTCTGAAAACATAACAAAAAGGCAGATAATGAAGACTGAGTGATATAAGATTTTGTTCTAAGATACAGATATTGGCCTAGTTCCAAAGGGAAAGTGAAGTAATGGCTTTCACATAATTTAAAACTTATCTATATTAGATTTTAGCTTTGATTTTATATATCAGACCTCAATACATTTAATTATACACAATAAATATAGCAAATAATGAATAGGCTATTAAATTAATAAAAAATGCAGTAGATTTTATCATACAAATTAAAATATATATAGTATTCAGAATAAATCAGTGTGCCTTAAGATGTTTCTTCTTTGAGGGATATATTTTTTTAATACATTTGGGATACACACTGAAATCTTTTCAGTAATATTTCTGTCCTTGACTACAGGACATATTCCAGTCTATATCACAAATCAGGTGAAAAACATTTCATACAGCCAAGTCAAGCCTCACCTTTTCTCAATTTCAGTGACTTTCCCAAGCTTCAGTAGTAGAAACAGACCCATCTCTGTTTGGAAGAAGCTGGAGATTTTTTTGTGACCAAACTTTAGTGACATATTCCCTCTTGCCCTCACAGTTCTTGGTGATAAATCATTGCTGTTGAACTTTCTGCCACGCATTGTTTGGTATAAATTAACATTGTTCATTCACCCTGCCCTCAGCATTTGAAAAGCAGGATTCATAGCTTTCTTTGAAGTTGTCATCTTTTTCTACAAATCATTTCCTCATACAACTACAGCACTTAATACTAAATTAGGATTACATGTTACCATGTAATGTTTATCCTGTATAAATACTTAAGAAACATAAAAGAGACTCACAGTGACATGGGGATGACTGGCAAAACAAAGAATATAAAATTAGTTGAATTATTTTGCTGTTGTACTCAGTCTGCTTTCCTCTCAGCTTGGAAAATATGAAGTTGTAATGTCTTCTTCCATTTGCATGTTCCTGACTTCCTTAGGCAGCAGAAGGATGGCTGTGGAACTCAGAGGCTTATGATTATCCACCAATAGTATATACCTAATTTACTACATTTTTATATACATATCCACATATGTGCACAAAGACACATATATGTATATTCTTGTAGTTCAGCCTCGTGAAGTTAGCAGAATTTAGCATGCTTCAAGGATTTTTAAGGACTTTTGAATAATATCTTGCCACTGAACATTAACATGAGTGAATAGTAAGGAAATGGAAAAAGACTCATAAACCCTGGCAGAAAGGGAGTACTGGCAGTAAAGCAATGTTAGGGAGTAATTTCATTCATCCTTTTCCCATTCTGATTTCCTTGTCTTCAAGAGTTGTTTAGCTGAGCTAAGACCACTGACTTCTAACTTGAAGGGCTACATTACAATAATAATGCTTGCCTTTTTGAATTCCCAAGGGCATTGAAAGGATGAAAGTTCTTCTTGTGAAGCAGTTGAAAGAAAGGTTCTTTCTTTTATTTCAATGTATATATGGGATGAAGAGCAGATTGAAGTGGGCCATGTCAGATATGCATGTGTGTAAGACTTCGCTATTTTATCTATGAATAAACTATGAATAATAATTGAAAACATGGTGAAAAACAATTTTGAAGTGTACATGAGGAAAGAAAATGTGATGGCAAAGCAAGAGGCAAAGTGGATGTATTCCAATATGCAATATTCCAAATGAGTGAGTCAATCATTTCTGAAAAGTATTACTGGTCTTGATTCCAATGCTGTATTTATTGGTTAGATTGTTCTTCATTTGCTTAAGTGCAAGTGAAGCATCACAGTCATTATCCATCTACATAAGGCCTCCATGAGATTTTCATATCATCTGTCACTTTATAAGTCTTGCAGTAGAATCTTTTTCAATAACAGTATTGCTTTTATTACTTGGCTATGTGTGTGACTCTTGTTACACTGAACATTTGTTAAATTAAGTGCCTTTTATTTATTTTCTTATGTGTATTGGATTTTTTTTTTTTGCTTCTTAGGAGTTTTATAGCTTCTACAGATTGTCAGTGCAATATGCATTACACTTGATAAAAGAGATAGAATGTGATGCTATGATTTGAAGTGGCTCAAAATCAGCATCTTTCTCAATGATTGTGAAGAGCTAAGTTTTTAAGCAACTGAATTGCTTGAATGATACTAAGAAGCACAAAAAACAATTAATCACACAAGCTGTTAGGTTTTTGTTTTCTTTCAACCTTATTATTGTAATATTATCATTGAGTTTTCTTGTCACATGTCACTACTGCTGATTGATATGACAATGTGTGACAGAGTAGCTGAAGGGTATTATCTGATTTTTCTGCGAACCCTTTGGCCTGCACAGAGGTAAACCTAAAGATTATCTTGAATACTTAGAAACCTGAAGAAACTGATTGTCTCCTTGATATATGAGAAGTCATAGGAAGATTTCAAACATTTTGCTCCATTCCAGCAAAAATCAAGGCATCTGAGAAGACTCTCACATAAACATTTCTTCCTACATTATCCATAGTAGAATAAAAAATGACAATTTATCTCCTGCTCCAGGATATTAACACACTTAATTTTCCAGTTAAATAAGTAGCATAGGCCACCTTAATATATTGCTACTGTAACAAATACATTAGTGCTAGAGTTCACAGTAAGTGTTAACCTAAAGGGGAAAGTATTTCTCCCCTGCAAGGAAGCTGAATATAGTAATCCAAAGAGTCAAATTTGCAGAACCTGATGTAAGAGTCTGTCACGAAAAATATTTCTTTTCTGACCCCACATGTCCTCTACCAGGTTCTGTGAAATGCAAGTGCTCTAAAATCCCTGGAATACTGAAAGTAGGCTGATTCTGCTAGACAAAAAAGACAGTACCATCTTATATGAAAGAATAAATGAGATCTTATGGATTATATAAAGAGCCATATTGAACACTGACTTTACTGTGTTTAAGTAATTTTAGCACCTGCTACAAATTTTTCCTGCCCACAAATGAAATTCATTCATTTAAGTCTCAGTATGTGCTTTTCAGGCACAAACTAGCCCTTAATAAACTTTTTCTTGGCTTGTTTTTTACTTTGTATCTTCCGTACTTAATTTAGGAGCACCTATTTGAGAAATATTTCTGAAATGATACAACCTTGAACAAATACTTAGCCTTTGTACCCAAAAATGAACACCCTCATTCTATGTTTTGGCATTGTGATCTCCTAAATTACTGAATACATGCAGGTATTCAGGTATTCAATATGAATAATTCAACATATATTTGCTATCCTGTGAATAATTATGACAAAGAAAAACCTCAAGTATTCACTGAATGATGGGTAGCTATTAGGGAATGGTAAATCTCATTAGTTTCTGTCAAGAAATTATCTGGTACTAATGTGATAACAAAGCAAAACAAAATACCTATTATTTTATCTCTGATTTGTTGTGTGTAGGTTTGTTTTCTTTTTTTTTTTTTAAATTTCAAACATTATGCCAATTCTTTTCCATTTATTGTGTCTGAAAAAGATTTTGAGCTGCTTTAATTTTTCTGATGTACTTAGGAGATTATTCTAGAAGAATAATTATAAAATTATGATAAATTTTACCCTATTTGGGTTTCCTAGAGCCTAAATATGGCTAAGAACCCTTAGGATTTTTACACACCTGTAATGTTGTAAACAGTCTGGCAAGCATATCTTTTTGTGCTTGTTGGTGAAAGTCTAAAAACTTCCCATTCCAGTGCATCCTACAAAACTCCCTCTCACACCCCATTATTCTCTGGTTTCGTTCCCTGCTAACTGCCCCAATCCCTATCATCTATGAACTACCTCTGCAGTTTTCTGACTTATGTGCTTAATTCAGTATTCAAGACAAAGTGGTGATGATTCCTTTATTTACTCCATCTTGTCCAGTCTTTTATATTTCTTCTCCTGTGAGATTTTTTTTTATCATAAAGCCATAGACTGGAACTCTAGGCACACTTAATGTAAGTAACACTTTTAGCTCACTTAGCTGTTCTTTAGGATACAAGAAAAGAAGTTTAATGTTTGGCATATTTTAAGAGAATACTTTGTAGCTAAAATATACTCAGGAGATTGCTATTTAAATGACAAGATAACTGCTTATTAAATGATGCATCTATTTTAAGATCAGATTAGTGACATGTTTTTTAACTTCTCTGGAAGCTTAAAGTGGTAGTTTTTCCCTTCCACAATTCAGGCAATTTTTTTCCTTTGGAATCAATATGAAAATAGCAACATTTTATGGATTAAAAGCTCACCACTGCTTTAGTGAAAATTTTATTTCTTTGCTTGAGTAATTTCTCTGACCTTCTTTCTATTACATTTTTTATTTATATAGAATAAGACATTTGTTATTTCTCAATTTAAATTGCTTTTTATCCATGCAGGACAAATTAAAATGGAACTCTTAAGGGAATCATATCATCTTGATTACCATACAAAAATAGAGGCAGGTTCCACCACTATTGCTCACTGACCTGTGTCTGAGATCTTATTTCAAATTCCAGCTCTGCAAGTGACTTTGGGCTACTTAGTTAACCTCTGTGTACTTGGCTTTCTCCCTCTGAAAATTATTCATAATTTTTTTCCAGCTTTTTGAGAGATCTGTTTTTTTTTTTTAAACACAAAACAACTCCAAACTATGTTTATGATTAAAATCATACAACCTGAAGATCTCCTGTAATAATATTACTATTTTTCTAAACTATTGTACCTTTTCATGAAAAGTGGATAAAAAGTATAAACAGTTTTAAGAGTTCTACATTTAGGCTGTAGGTCCAGAAAAACTGCAAATACTACCATGAGCAGTGGGGGTTGCATAGGCTCATATTCATCCTTGGTGTCATGGCTCACGGCAACCAATCTGTGTCACTGTGGAAAGGTCTGAGCAAAGAGCAAAAGTGGAGTAACAGACAAAAATCCTAACCACTCCAGGAGACTAAGGTAAAGAATATTCTTGTCTAATCCATTCACAGGTTTACTTCTTCTCAGCTGCTGTTAAGTTCATTTTCTTTTACTTCAAACACTGTACTGTTTTTCACTCAGCATACAAGTCTAGTTCTATTTGTAATGGGCCATAAATATCGTAAACGAACATCGTTCACCCAGGGGAAGCTATGTTTTTCCTTTTGAATATACAGGTTTGGTCTACAGTTTTCTAGGCTCATATCAAGAAAGAGCCCTGCCTAGATATGAAACACAAAGATTTGGGCAAGGAATAATAAAGGATCAGAGGCAAAATGTAACTTTTCAGTGGCTACGAATAGATTTTACTGTGTTATTTACTATATATTATATTTGTAGTTAGCTGTTTTTTATGAATAAATCCAAACCCAAAATTTTGGATGCAGGTGCTTTTTATGTTCCAGTGGATTTCAACACAGACAGCAGCTGAAACAGAGGGCAATAGGGAGGAGAAGAGGATGTTTCAGTACAGAACCCTTACTGAGTGGGCTGGGTACAAAGTATGACTGAGTGCACTCCAATGATTCACGTCTGCAGAATGAGGGAGATCTCACTCCCTGCTTCTTTCTTGACACTGTCTTCCCTTACTGTCTACTTTTCTGTCCCTATACTTTCTCTGCTTCTTCATTTAATTCTTCCTCCTGTCACCAATCACTTAAATGACACCTTCCTGCAGTATGCTGCCTCTAGTTCTCATTGGGTCACAAAATAAAACAACCTACTTTAAAAATTCTTGATGGAATATTTTTCTGCCAATTTAACCAACTAACTAATTCACTATGAGATCAGGAGTCAGCAGGATTCATCTCAATGAAAGCAATGGGACCATCCCTTTCTGACAGGTGTTGATTTGGTCAATGCTGCATAAAGAGCTTCTAGCCTTACATGCTCTGAAATGGCTTCTGGATCAGTCCCTCTCTCGGACTCTGTGAAAGATGTAGACAAAACAGAGGTCTGTACACTAAGAAATTGTGTGTATCAATCACAGCACAAATTCTATCAGTTTATATTGGTCATGATACAAATAATATTCTCTTGCCTTGTACCCAAACATAAACAGCCTAATTATGTAATTAAAAGCAGCAGAAAAGCATTTTGTAACTCTAGAACGGAATAGGCAGATGGAGCAAGATGCAAGTACTTTGCACAAGCATGTGGGATATGTGACCATTAAAGGGGTAAAGAAGAACAGATGTAGTTGAACTTAGGAGACACCTAAACTAGCAAAGAACAAGATTCAAGTAAAAGAATGCAAGCAGAAAGGACCTCCTGTCAAATATGCAGGAGACAGCAAAAGAAAAAAAACAGATAAGAACTATCAGGAGCAAATGAGACCTTCCCTTTTGGGTGGGAGACAATAACATAAAAGCAACAAGTACAACCAAGAAAAATCAAGTAAAACACGGGACAGCCTACTTCAGTTCTGACAGAAGAGCCTCAGCACCAGAGATTGTCAAGGGTAGTTCCCATCTACATGACTATAGAAAATCAACTCGGCAGCATTTTAAACCCACAACTAACTCAGGACATAAGTATAAAGACACAGAGTTTTGTATCTGTAAAGAAGGTCACTGATAATGCTAAGATTTTATCATTGGCATAATGCATGCTGTTAAGACATACATTTATTGGAAGTTTTTTTTTTCAAAGTTAATGCCCTGCTTGATGCATCAGTCTTCTAGACATGCTCATCACAGCAAGCTGCAATTGCCTAATATATATATATACACACACAAACCCGCACACATGCATATATAGAAGTGTTCAGTTACAACAAAGGAGTCTGGAGAGGTTTACTTCTAAGATAAATACCTCAAATTAGGAACAAGATTTTTCTCTTGCTCTTTCAACTACAAATCCACCTTGAGCAAATGTGCATTTTATTTCTTTTTTCACCTTCCTCTGTGGGTTTTTCAGCTTATTTCTCCTTAGTTTACTGAATTATTTTAACTTAGTGATATGAAGACTATTTGTATTCCAACCTTTACTTAACTGTGTGAACCATTAGAGGGAGAGCTGGTTGAATGTCTCACAAGATGTACAACTATTGATTGTGTTTGTGTGCCTGTGCTTAATTTTCTAAAAATATCAGCATCAAGGGAATTGTGAACAACTTAGACACCTTTTATCTCTTTGTTTATTTGTTATTTTTGAAGATATATATGTGCTTTTTGGCCATTAAGTTTTCATTCCATTCTTTAATACAGCAGAGGATAGAACTCATTAATCATAAGCCAGGCTGGGGAATTATGGTTATAACTCTCAAGTTTCAGAGCAGTAAACAGAAAATGTTATCTTTAATATAGAAATAGATTTAGTCAGTCAATGAAAAGCTGTCTTCATTGTTTTCCATTGAATACACTCTACTTTTGATTCAGTAAATGATCTCATATTTGCTGTTTCTGTAGAAAACTAAAATAATACAATTGTTACAGTATTAAATATGCTAAACATCTACTTAGTGGCCAAGATTTACAATGTATGAATAAGAATGTTAATTATTTAATTCAAACTATGGTTGGCCTTGTATTAGAAAGTAGAAACAGAAATTCATTTATATACAGAAACTGTGCATGAGGACATGTTTTTAACATGTTTAATATGATAAAACAATGATTATACTTAAGTATTGACAAATATAGAACTAGAGATTACCTTGCAAAACCTGTATTTCAGAGTGATCAGATGTTTCTAAGTCAAGACAGGGTTTGATGCAAAGTACATTTTTCCATTCCTAAAAGTAGGTACGATGATGTTGCAGTCAGATTTCCATGATAATATATGCACATTTGAACCAGGGAGTGATATGCAGAATTCTTCATAACAATATATAGTAATACTAATAGATTGAATTGATCTTGCCTGGGATAGGGTTAATTTTCTTCATAGGTGCTGGTATGGTGCTATGTTTTGGATTTGTCACTGAAACAGTATTAACAACACACCCATATTTTAGATCTTGCTGACAGTGTTTACACAGAGTCCAGGCCTTTTCTCCTTCTTACACTGTCCCACCAGTGAGTTGACTGGGGGAGGGCAAGAAGCTGGGGGCTACACAGCTGGGACAGCTGACCCCAGCTGATCAAAGGGATATCACACACCATATGATGTTGTACTCACCAATAAAAATTGGGCAGAAAGTTTTCCAGGGCTGCTGTTGTTCAGAAAATATCTGGGCATCAGTTGGCTGCTAGTGAGCAGTTGGCATTTTGTGTTACTCCTGCCAAGTAATAATAACTTCTTTACAATTGTCTATGTAATTAAAAAATCCCTAAAAAAATTAATTTGAAGACCCTAACTTATTCCAGTATACCTCAGTGTATCTATTATAAAAGTTTTCTGATCAGAAATCTTTCCTTTGTTGAGTTATATGTTGTCTGACTGCTGACTGATTAGTCTCTGACTTTTCAGCTTATCATCATTCTCTAACCCAAACTTCTCAAGCTTGTTTCTCATTACAAAGGATTCAAACATTGTTTTAGATGTCATAAACTAATTGTTTTCTTTTTCAAGTACTGTTTTGTCTTATGACACATTTTATTCTCTTACATACGAAGTTAAGCCTCACATAAGATTGATTGTTATGGAGACATCTTAATACCTTCACATCCCAACCTCTACTTTCTTACATAGGAGCTACAATAACTGTATTCAGAATCAGAGACATGTTATCCCTAATTCACCATGTATAATGATTAACATTTTTAAAAATCCTTATTTATAAGAAACAGTAGAAAATGCATCCAGAATGCTGATGAACCTGAAAGACCATTCAAAATGGGGATGGGAAATCATTTTGTTTCTACTACAGTTTGGCTGGAAAGAAAACCCACAGTTTGGTGCAGGCTGAGATTCCCCACCATGACTTTGATGTCAAACAGACTCTGTCTTTTTATCTTTATAGCAAAGCGTGAACGAGGCAAGGCTAGTTAATTTATAGTCTTTGATATTTTCATGAGAGGTAAGTCAAATACAGGCAAGGCTACAAGATTGCTGGCTGAAATATGAAAATCTTTGAAAACTCTTTCTTTCATAATTCTCATTTATTGAGGAAACCCTTAACTACTGATTGTAAAATAGATCATTAGCCTTGGCTCCATTGTTACCAGATGGTAAATGACGCTGTGGGAAAGATCTACCTCCCTCTGTGACTAGGAGAGTGATACCTAATTTTATGAAAGATAGATCTTGCATGTTGTGGTAATCCTCACACTTATGACCTCCAGGTTGAAAATAAAAAGGCATCCTGAAAATGCTGTTCTTGGTTTAAGATGCAACAGATAATCTTCTTAACTTCACAGGTTGCTGTGAACAAATTGCCTGCATGTTTTTCTCTCTATGCTACCTTACCAGTGATTATAAATGTTTTGTCAATGGGATTGACATTGGATACTTAAGAAATTCCCATCTGAGGAAAATCCCAACAGCTGCATTATGTGATGATAAAAAAATAAGAAACATTTAATCAGCAATAAAGTCAAAGTTTTTCTCATTAGAGGATTTAAACTCAGTTGCATCCTTAACAGATAATGCTAACTACTGAATCCAATAATATTCAAAGCTAAGTTCAAAATTTATAATCCAAATTTGGCTTTCCAAGAGCAAATTTGCTATATTCCTATACGTGTGTATCTATCTACCTTTCTATCTACACATCTCTATATGTGTGCATGCAATGAATGCATGTGAGCTTCTTCCTATCCAGTAAAAGAACAGAGATAGATTTGTATTGTAATTTCAGGAAGGAGCTAATTTATAACAAGAGGAGGAACTGCCACAGCAAGTGGCTAAGTAAGAAAGTAAGTATGATATTGGAATACAGAATCACAGGATCACCATGACTGGAAAGGACCTTCAAGATCACAGAGTCCAACCATTATCCAACTCTACCAGGCCACTTCTACACCATATCCCTGAGCACCCCATCTAGACGGCTTTTAAATACATTCAGGGATAGTGATTCAACCACTTCCCTGGGAAGCCTGTTCCAGTCCTTAATAGAACAAGGAACAGCAAGCAACAGCTTAAGGAGGCAGAACAGTTGTGGAAACAGTAAGATAACTTTGAGAGAATAAAGATGGGGAACTACTAAGAAAAAAGGAACCCTGGGGAAAGGTTCTATTTATAGATACCTTATATACCATATAAAGACTTTTAGATCATGTTTTAGACATAAATCACTGGCAATAGTCGTGTCTTACAAGACAAAACAAAGACCTTAGTCTTTGCAGCAGGATGACCAACTACTTGTGGAGAGCTTTAAATTAGGATAAAACAGGAAGGGAGGTGATGACCAGTAATCAAATGAGAAAGTGGTAGACTGGGCTAGAAAGCTACACATGCCAAGTTTACATGCTCTGAAGATGGGTCACTATCATCTGTGTCTGCACCAGTGGGTTATGCTGCCGTTCAGAAGGACTTTGACAGCCTCAAGAAACAGACTAAGTGGAATCTCATGAAGTTCACAAACAGAAGTGAAAAGCTCTGCACCTGGCAAAGAGTAAACCTGAGCATCAGTACAAGCTGGTGTCTGGCTGCCTGGCAAACAGCTTCATGGAAAAGGATCTGTATGCCCCAGTCAACAACAAATTGAATATGCATCAGCAATGTGCTCTTGTATTAAACAACACCCTGGGCCACATTAGGGAGAACACTGCCAGCAGGTCAGTTTGGGACATCCGTTCCCTCTACTCAGCACTGGTGAGAAACATACAGAATGTTGTGTCCAGTGCTGGTCTCCTCAGCACTGGAGAGACATGGGGTTACTTCAGTCAGACCAGCAAAGGACCATAAATATGACTAAGGGACTGAAGTATTTGTCATATGAAGAGAGGCTGAAAGAGTTGGGACTGTTCAGTCTGCAGAAGAAGAGATTCAAGAGTGATTCAGTGTGTATAAATGCCTGTTGGAATACTGTGAAGAAGACAGCATCTGACTGGTATCAGTGATAACCGATGAAAGGACAGGACATAATGGTCACAGATTAAAATACAAGAAATACCATCAGAACATGAGAGAAAACCCCTTTTTTTTTCCTGTGAAGGCTGTCAAACACTGGAACAAGTTGCCTTCACAGGTTGTGGAATCTCTGTCCTTGCAAATATTTGAAACCCAACAAGATATTGTACTGAGTAGCCTGCTGTAACTGATACTGTTTTGAGCAGGTAGTAGAAGATATCTAGAGATCCCTCACAACCTAAACTATTCTATGTATACATAATTATACTTAAGGACTTTCCACTTTTAATTTCCATTCCAGAACAATCATATGCTAGTTCTACTTTTGAGAAACAAAGAAATGCACCTATGATCAAGACTGCATGCATGTGAAGAAGGTGTATATACATAACAATGAAATTACAAATCAGAGAGAACTCAAATAAATAGGGTAAGAAAAGACACCTTTTAAAGTTATTGTTATTGTTTCCTGTAACATATCAAGATGATTTCAAGACACTTTTTTTTCCTGCTAGAAAGGAGAAAACACTAGTATATCCAAATGTCTGGTACCTTGATGAGGAAAGTAAGACAATGAAGACATAGATATCCTCTAGTCTCACAGTGAAACAACTATCACATCATTTTTTGATATCTCAGCCCATACTTATTCCAGAAATAATTCCAAATCAGTATGTGTATATATGTGTGGTTTTTAACAAAAATGCCAAGAGCCAGAAACCAAATCCCTCACAGAAAAAGGTCATTCTGAGCTGAAACAGTGCATAGACTTTCACCTAGGCAGGTAAAAAATAACAAAAGGCTTGGAAGGGAAGTGAGAGAGTTGACGATGACAAAATGTAAAATTTCTGTGTCATTTATTGTCACTGAAATTAAGTTCTGTGCACCTTAAAGCAAAGTCTTTGAAAAGATAAATAATACAGTTACCTTTTAATCTTTTTTAATACTTTTGAACTTTTTAGAAATAAGTGCTAATACTTCAGGTTCCACATAGCAAAACCACTGCATTAAATTTAACAAAGTATCAGTCCTGCTACCCCTATTTCACTCTAGAAAGACCAGGGGTACTTTAAGGAAGAGCAATTCTCTAGACATCTGCAGCAAAAAGAGCAGGTGGCTTTAAAAACATCAGTAATGGTCAATAACAAGAGTTGATTCAAAAGAATCTTCCCAAGGGAAGAAAATATAACCTGATTGGCATAAAGCAAATGAGGGTGTAATCAGAGACATCTGTATACTGGAATTTCCTTTCCTTCCTGAATTGCAGACATTTTTCACTAGCGTTAGATTAATATTCTCATTCTATCAGTTCCTTCTGGTTCACAGCTAATACTTTGAAGATAAGGTTTAAAAAAATAATAAATTTTAGAGGATAATGAATCCAAGAAGTCTGCCTTTTCTTTGTAATTTCTTTCACTTGACCTCAACAACAACAAAAATAAAAACAACAACAAAAAAAAAACTCTTTAAAGGTTTCCTTATATACTATGCAAATCCTTGTTGATATGGCCAAGCAGATACTTTGTCTTGAAAAAGTTTCTAGGTAATGTCTCAGTAACATATATTATTTTTCATTGTCTACAGAAATAGTAGTCTGAAAGCTTCAGTCCATGGAAAGCTCAAACCCCAATATGGCAAGCAAACACATTAAAATGCTTAATGATCAGAAGAAAACTAAATGACTCTTGAGAACAGCTTGTAATTACCCTAAGTAAATATGTATTAAGTTTTATCTTGTAATTTTGATCCCATTAATCTATGAAATTTTTCATTGTGTCCTCTTCAGAAAGTTTGTCCAGAGCTCCTCCTCTTCCTTTATCTCAGTATTCATTTCTAGTTCTTTCCATATTGCTCCTTTAGCTACTTGGTTCCATATTGTGACCTGCCTGTTACGCAGATCTGGCAGAGCTGTATTTAGGCAAATCACCTTATTATCTGTAATTCTTTCCTTATTATTATTCAGTTCTTTGTATACTACTGTCGTGGGTGGTTTATGGTCATCACTTATTATTTTTCTGACTGCAGATGCAGTCACAGTATTCCCAGGAAGAAATCCATCACCTCCACACCACAACTATGATCACTTATGTATATTTGCCACATCTCCTTGAACCATAACAATCCTAAAGTTTTAAGAGCTGAATACAGAAAGGTGTCTGAGACTCTGTGACAAAATACCTTTCAAATGTCCTATGCCACCCTGTGAAATCTTCATTGATAATTGATGGACATAGAACATTGAGGAAAATTTAGAAACCTTTAATAAGATTTACAAATCACACTATGTAGAGTATGGACACATTTAGTCCACAGAAAATGTAGATAGGAAATTAAACCCTGCCTACTTTTCTCAGTGAAATAAGCATCCACCTCGAGGCTGTGACTGTTCTTTCTTCTGTGATCTCACTGCAACGAAACATTGTTGGAGATAAAAATATCAACTCTTATTTTCTGATCACACACTTACCAATCTATTAACAAATGTAGTCAAATGAAATCCTAGAGGCAGAAAATCAAATATTACTATTTCTTATTTAACATGATGACTTACTTAGATTGTTCACTTACAGATGTGTTTAAGAACACTCAAAGCTGTATATCTCAGCCAGTTCCATAAAAAGAGTAGCTTTTTAAAATATATATGAAAGGACTGGTTTTTGAAACTTCCATATAAATAAGCCTAATTGCCCTTTTTAGTAATATATTCAATCAAAACTTTTTTCACTGATTTTTAAAGAGTTTTCATAATATGAAAGAAAATTAGAATAAGAAATTGAGCCTCCATACTAGGAAGTTTTCTGCAGAACATGCCAGGCATTCTTGTAAATTCAGATTTCCCACGCCCAGGTTTTCAATATCTCAATGAATCTGTAAGCATTATGTTACTGTTGAGGTGCTCCACATCAAGACCAATAGCGAGTACAGTTGAGACAGTTGTTATGATCAGTATAAATTGCAAAGGGCTATCTGGAGTCTTTTAAACCACATATATGTGATCTATCATTTTTAAAATCTTTCCTTAGAGCTATTGTTTATTACAATTTCTTTGCCAATAATGAATTAATTTATAAATTTCTTTATTAGAATTATAATTTAAAAATATTTCTAGTTTTAAAATTCTGGTAATTTGTATTTTACAAATTTGTTTTTCTTAAAGATTTTATGTTCTGCAGCTGCTGGTGTTTTTTTACCTAAAGCATATATTTAGCTTTAAAAAAAAATGTTTAAAATCGTGTCGTATTACGAAGAAATTGGACTTTATCCACTTCTCTTATAATAAGTTCCTGACTATCTTGAACAAAACTGTGCATGGCCTAGATTCTCTGTTTGTTAATGAGTATTCATTGCTCATTCCCTAAAAAAGCTTTAATTTCCTAGTGTTTACAGAAAATAATTTCAAAAACTAGTATAAAGGTCCGACAGTTTGGATTAGTATTATCAAATGCAAAGGCTAATAATGGATGTGACTAAGAAATTATTCTCACTCTTTTATTCTTTTACCAAGCTAGGGAGCCTAGAGCTATATTATTGAGCCTCTGTCAGATCTTGTTCTCTGCAACTGTATGTGAAACATGTTATATACTATTATTAGTGAACTTGAAAATGTAGGGGCTTTTTGTTTTATGAAAAAATATCCAATTTGAAAGATAAATTTATACACCAAAAAATGTAAACACAGATTTTGATTATAATTTTGGCCTCCAGCTAGATCAACATGACCTATCACAACTTTTCTTCTTATGCTGCTTTAAAGACCAACTCAATCATAGAATCATAATCCTTTCCTTGTTATTTGCTTCTTATTTTTTTTTTTTATATTTTATTTTGTTCCACAACCTCGGTTGGTGTTAAGCATAACAAATAATTTAAGGACCTTTTTTTTTGTCTCAGAAGTCTAATGGTTTTAAGTCCTTCTGGTGATGTTATCCTTTTAACCTAAAACATTTCTACAGTGGTAATGTTTCCAACATTTTCTGTCTCCAAAGAGTATGTGTAGTCTTTCACCCCAGTGTCCTTAGTTAACATTTCAGCTACTGCTTTAGGCTGCCTACAAGTTTTATACTATCAAGCCTAAACACAGTAAACATTGATACATGAAAATCATTTGGTTTAATTATACACATAAAAAAATCCTATACTTCTCTGAAAGAAGAAAACATGTTGAGAAGTTTCTAGTATTTCTTTCCCATTTCTGTATTGAAGATTCAGAGGTATAGTTGATTAATACTTTAAAAATGCCCTTGGCATTATGATTTGTCTATTCTATCATTCTGTAATCAAAAAATAGGTATCTTCTGGAAGCCCTTCATGTCAACAGCTCAGATGCTTCAGTTATAATAAAAGACTTTACAACCCTTCTGTTAGGAATAAGTCTTTTTAGCCATGTTTGTATCAAAGATATTAGATTCATGTTTAAACAGGTATTGTCAGCTGTTATGTTTGACATATGTTCGTTATTTCCCATTCTGCAAGAGGACTTTGTTGTTTTGTTTGTTTGGGGTTTTTTTTGTTTTGTTTTGTTTTTTTGTTTGTTTGTTTGTTTGTTTTTGTTTTGTTTTGTTTTGTTTTGTTTTGTTTTGTTTTGTTTTTCAGTGATTCCTAAAGCTTTAATATTTATGGCGTTTTTAGATAGAAGGACTTTTTTTCTTATTTGTAATCACTAAGTATCGTATTGAAGGGAAGGGAGGGGAAAAAAGGATTTAGGCATCTAATGTGGGGCTTCAATAGAACTTAGGAGTTCGGATCCAAATCTGTAATCCTGAAAATTCCTAGTTAATTGATTCCTAAAACTTGATACATCTGATCTCTACAGGCCATTCAGCTTTTTACCAAAAAGTTTCCTGAGTCTTACATAAGTGCAAAGTCCTTCTCTTTTGACAGAACTAAACTGGTACCTGTTTCTAACCTCAACAAATGGAAGGCATTCTCTTTTTTAAACCTCATGATGGTCTTGACATAGTAAATGCTATTACCTCTATGGCATCAGTCTCACAAAATGCAATGTTCATCAAAAAGTAAGCCCTGATACTTTTTCTTTTATTTTTTATCTTTTATTTTTTTTTAACTCATTTGACCATCACTAGAAAAAGCTTCAGTTTAAGAAGAATGAAATAGCTTTAGTTTAAGAAGAATGAATTACAATTTTTAGGATTCTCCTAAAGAATTCCAGGGTCTGGAATCCAAGAGATAATTCAGTTTTACAGACTGATTCTTGCTCTGAAGAAGGGCATGTGGTCAGTCTCACCCCTCTGTGTATTATATCGTGTCAAACGCATTTTGGTAGCATTCTGAAACTTTCTGAATCACCCTTACAATGCAATAGTCTTTCCACAAATGGAGTGGAAAGCCAATGTGTGGGTAAAGAGAGTTATGTTTTGATTGGTACTAACTGGCAACCAGAGTAGTTTAACCAAAATGCCTTTAAGTAAAGGCAATGTCCTCATTTTCCAATTTATCACCCTCAAAACCAGTCCAAAAACTCGAACATGACAAAAGTAGCAGATGTGTACATAAGATATTTGGTACAGCTATACCTCCTTTTGTTCACAGATTGCTGTGTCACTAAGAAGAAAGGTTTTCCTAGGTTAAAAATGATTCACCATGACAGTACACTGGCACATCTAACTAACAGTAGAAATGTCTTAATATAAACTATATAATAACTACATAGGACTACAAATGTTGAAAGTCTTCATCAAAAGAAATATTAATGCTACAGTTTGTAATTGTAATATGTCTCTGCATATAACATTTTGGTCCTGAATGAAATACATATAAAGCAGGCCTTGCAGCTTTGAAGCAATTCATATGTATTTTAAGGCATGAAAACATGCAACACCAGCAATGTATAGAATCTCTGTTTGCTTAGGACTGTCTTCAGAAGTGGCAAGGTAAACTAGTTTGGTAACCATTTCTTGTCATATCACCCCATCTACAGAAGTTATTTAAAATGGGATTCATCTGCTCCAATGTATGTCTACAGTATATATTTACATCTGAGCTAATCATCCAAACCCCCTTTATATACACAACAGACAGATGCTAACACTTCCAGGCATTTCATCCTCTTGTAAACATTAAAAAGAGATCAGGTGAACGATTCCTAGGAGAATAATACCAAGTTCTCTCTCCTGACTTTAAAGATATTTATGATACTTTGCATACCTGCAGATGTGTGATGAGCTTATAAACCCACGTAAGACTAATTCCACCATTAAAGCCAACTATATATGTGCAACTTGGAATGTCTGAAAGGAAAAACAAAGCAAAACAAAACAACAAACTAAAAAAAAAAAAAAAACAACTGAATTTGTTCTCTCCCTGACAAATAAGAGCTAGAGATGAAATAAAATCTCTTGGTGGATTTTCAATATGCATTTTATCCCACAGGAAGCCTATAATTCATCTGTACTTAATAGATTTTAATTCCATCTTCAACTGATGGCCTGTCAACTACCTACCTGACTTTAGACAGTGAACACTGTTGTGCATGGATAGCTTGAATAGTTTATAAAGCCTATAAAAATGTTAGAAATGCCTTGATACGAAACCTGGATTCACAAAGCAAGCAAGCTCAGGACTGCCAGGGTTTTTTTTAGGATAGGCACAGAATTAAATGAACAGTCACCCTAATTTTGGGCCTAAGGTAATGACACGCTTTTATACAGAAAGATATTCCTGGAAGGCATGTATTATTAATGAATATAAGAGCCATTGCAACCTGTTTGTCAAGAGCTATCTCTAGTTTACCAGCAGTAACATTATGTAACTTTTCCCACTGTCTGGAGTGCTCCTGTCCTCCCCTATGCTTGCTAATTGGAAACTTATCAAACTCATTAAGTCTGAAGATTGTACCAAAGCTCTTTCCAGGAAACAGGCTTCAGCGTTCAGCCATGCCCCGAGTAGGATGGCTGACTCTGTGAACATTGTTGGTCTTTGCAGTAAATCACAAACTTTCTCATTTCATCAGGAAAATTTGTGGAATGTCCAAATTAATATCTGGGTAAAGAAACTGGTTAATTCTGGTTATTTGGTAATTGATTTATGTGGGATAGTGTCAACAAACTGAAATGAGGGAATTATAAAGTGATTTTAGAGCCTTGTGAGGAAGCACTATTGTCAGCGGAAAGCTCACTTATAAAGAAACACTATCTTCTCAGAAGGAGCAGTCATTTGGTGGTTGGAAAACAACGTCTTTCTCTTTTGCTGTGTGGACCACATGTCACTACATTTGCAATGTCTTTGTGACTGACATGTTTGCTTACTTGGAGGTTTTTTTCTTTGACTTCCCTCCCAGCTCCCAACCTCAAATGATGAAGAGCTTGTGTTTATGTGACATTGAACTTTATTTTATTATTTTTTAAACTATTGCCCTCACAACATCATCTAGGGTACTATGTCTGCCTTTCCTAATTTTACCTCAGCATGATGCCAATTACCTTATCTATTCTCAGCACACCAGTCACCTCCAGACAGCCATATAAAGAGGATGACAATATACATCACTGTCTGTAAAACACCTCAAAAGTCTGGGCAGCATCCAGGTTTCCAAAGACGTTAGACAAATTTTTGAATTGTATCCCATGCTAGCTCTTAAGATGATTTGGAAAGATTTAGTCCACAACATGCTTATCTTCTGTCATACAACCACTGAATGTCCATTTCATTTTTTTTCAGTACAAACATTTTGAGTTATTTTCAATACTAAAATCAAAGGAAAAAAAATAATTTATAATACTCCCTTTTTGCACCCAAAACCTCCAGATCTTTCTAGAGCCCACACTTACATACGATTCTTTCTCAGTATGTGTAAGCATTTTCTTATATGTAAGATATTTACTCTTTCCATTTTTCATTCAACACTGAATCAAACTGCCTCCTTTAACAGTTTTGGAAGTAGGCATACTGCCTTTAATGGTGATCTATTGCTTTTTTTATTTTAATGAGGATTTACCAAGTTTCTGACTGAATGGCTCCTGAGCACGCAAAAAGCAAATACACCTCACATGTCAATTGATTGTACATGAACCATATGTGTGACACAGTCTGCTGGCTTGGCACCCCTGAGTAATGGGAGCTCTGAAGAGCCATGAAGTAGACCATTACATACTACCATGATTTGTTATACTCTTTCCACTTGGTTATCCTTTGCTTTGGTCTGTTTCCCCACTCCTTTTCCAGATTCCCAGTGATATCTGCCATCTTGCCTCAGCTTTACAATGTACTTACCCCCCGACCAATGCTGGGAGCATGGGAAAACAAATGACAACCCAGATGAAAATAAGGAGGAAGAGACGGTCTTGTACTTATTTTTCATTAGAATTGAAGAGCGTAGGCAGTGTGAAAAATGCCACTCATCCAAATTTGCTTCATTAGGCACCTAAATGTCCCTAAGGATCCTGCTTTAGGAGATGTAAGATAAAAATATTCTCTAAAAGCAGAGACACAACTGAAGGGGAAATGAAGCAAAGAGCAGGAGAAAAGGCTGCCAGGATGCAGTGGGGGCCAGAGGCTCTCAGGGCCACTTGGGGTCAGTCAGAGCAGGGCCTGGAGGACAGGGCTTGCCTCACACCCAGCAAGGGCCAATACATCTGAGGGAGCACCAGGGCAGCGCCAGCCCTGGGCTTTGGGCACCTCCTTGGGCCAGAACATGAGCCTATGGGTGAGCCTGGCTCGGCAAGGCCTACAGTCATGCAGAGCAGGGCTGTGGGGAGATGGAAGGCTTCCTTCTAGCTGTTTTGCCTTTTTGTTTCATAGGGGGAAAAAGAAAGTCACCCAGAAACAACACATTTTCTTACCATTAATGCTAATTTCACCCAATCTGCACTAGAAGATAGAGCTAAAAAACCAAGAAGAATACTGAGACAGTGAAAGCTGTAAAAACATGTTAGAGATAAATGTTCCTTTTCATTGAGGTAGCACATTGAGAAGTATAGCTCCCACTATGGCAGGGGAGAATTGGTCAAGTGAAGCAAACAGGAGTCTTCATATGGTAGAAGTCTGTTAGTGCCCAGGCCACACACTGAAGCAGATTGCATACAAGGCATTGGGAAACAACGTTCTGCGGGGTGAGATAAATAACCCACTAAATTCTGTTTCCTTACAGTAAATCCTTCAGGTGGCTGGAACAGAACAGATTCCATGGGAGTTGGAACAGGGGGATTGCTTTGTCTTTTCCATCACCTTCTACTGTGAATCTGGACTAACACATTTAAACCAAATCCAACAGAAATGAGAGAATCCTGGAGAAGATAAAACATTTAAAGTTGCTTCTACAAGCAGGCTGTGGAATTCTTTAGCTTAGTCCTACTTATGCAAAAGCAAGGGAAGAGTGCCGTAATCAAAGCCATGTGGGAACTGTACAACACTATAAACGGGAAAAGATTTAAAACATAGAGCCAACAATGTAGAGAGATATGAAGAGGCTCAGGAAGTGGATCAAAGAGACCAAGGAACTAAAATCATGGCCAAGAGAACAATAGGGGAGCCAAAGGCCAAACTAGAGAAGGGAAAGAAGAAGCAGAAGCCAAACTCTGGGACAGAGAGCACCATGCCAAAACACAGCTAAGAAATGCAAAATATACTCCAGAAACAAAGCCCTGGAGAAGAGCAATATCACCACAGACCTGAAATATTCTCTGAGAACAGCATTATTGCTCTGCTGCTGGCTACCTACAGACTAATTTCACTAGGCATAAGGAAACATAATCATTAGGTAACTCATAACTCTTTAAACTTACCTGTAAGCTGCCAGTGTTTGCTGACTTCTAGGACTTCAACAACACAGATAATTTTTAAATGCTGTTGCTAGTGTAGAATTTGTTTTGTAAATCTTTTTTATTTCAGTTCCTGCCATTTTATAGGCTTATTGTAATTCATCTATTTTTTTGTATTTGCAGTGAGTATTTCTTAAATGTTTATGATATAGTAAAATCCCCTATTTAAATTAAGGTGTTTTATGAAGGAAAAAAAAAAAAAAAACAAACTACGTTCTCATTAGAAATCTCATGTTTTGTTTAGATCCTTTTTGAAAACATTTCATACTTTCTGTATTTCGTTAAAACTTCTGTCACAGTCAAAGCTATCTTAAAACTAACATTTCCAAAAGGTGTCTATCACATCAAGAGAAATAAACATTTTTAATTTGTTACTTAGTATCCTGCTCTCCATCCTTTACTGAGTTTAGGCATCACAGTTCAATAACTAAGTTCCTGAGGATTTTTCATTTATACATTTGTTCTAAGTTGTGCCTCTTGCTAAGTTCTTGCTATCATATAATACTTTCAGGAGACTATGAACTCATATCTTTTTTTTCACAGTGTGTGCTTTCTCCACATTTCTATGTACTTGTATCTTTTGAAATCCTGATTTCCTCACACTATATTTTGTTTTGACGGTGATAACATAAGATAATTCAAACAATTCCATGGGGGGCAGACTATTCCTGTACATCTGAGTAGGTGCTCAGCAGAATCAATAATTTTTAATCTCTTGCTACATGTGCTGAATCATTAATGCCCCATGTCCAAACATTATTACCAGTGTTTCAGTTAAGGTTTTGTTTGGTTGGTTGGTTGGTTGTTTTTTTTTGTTTGTTTTGTTTTTTTTGTTTTGTTTTGTTTTTGTTTTTGTTTTGTTTTTTTCCCCAAGTGTTTCTGGAAAGCTCTTTCACTGCTTTCTTTGGCCATGGAAGTCTCAGTTCCTTAGTTTATCTTAACAAAAGATGGAGATTTGAAATCAACACCTGTCAATGTCTAGGTCAAATTATTTGGTCATGATAAAAGTGAACTCTCTCAAAACCATCAGTCTTTTCTTTTTCTTATAATCAAACTTATTAGGACTTTAACAATGATTTTTTCCTACTGCACTAAGTGTTCTGAGGCTTCCTGCACTTTCTTCAGCTGCGAGTGCTCAATATAATTTTGCCTGGGTACTGCACTCCACTGCTGCATTCTGCAGGGCAGCGTAACATTTTCATTCAGCTACTGATATTTGTTGTGGATCTAAGAGACATTGCACAGTGCCCCTATAGCTCTAGGAATTCTTTACACAGACTCAACAAATTCAGATGAGATAGTTAAACCATTGATGTATGGTTGTAGTAGGAGTAAGTACAACAGTAAAATTAACCGCATATATAAAATTTATGGATCCAGCATGACTGACTACTTCTAATTAACTGAAATATTCAACATCAATATAAATAGCCTTCAAGGCAGGAGTAAGAATGTACTGATTAACATAGTAAACAATCTTGCTCATCTGTTAATAACCAAATCAACAAAAACTGCTCTGATGGCAGACAGTCAAGCCTCAAATAAGCAACTCTTGTGTTAAAATCTAAATAAGACTGAAGATAGTACTGAGTCATAGATGGAGATTTCTGTGGACAGACTGTTTACAACACAGGAAACTAAGTCCCACAATCACCGTATATAAAATTCAAGATCTCATGTAATTATAGTACTTCATATTAATCTTTTGGTTGTGGGAAGGTGTTTATTTTTTCAGTTTTGTTGTTTACATTAATTATGTACTGAAAGCTTATTTCTTATGCATGAGGGCTAACAGAGGTAGACACCTATCCTACTCGTCAGAGTAGCTGTGGCCTCAACAGCATGAAATCCTGGTGAAAAATGTTCTAAAAGATTGGAGAGGAATTTTAATTTCTCCCATGTATATTTTGTTTTCCATCATCTGTAAATATTTGGTGTTGACTGAGGTAGAAAATTTAACTGTTATTGAATACTATAATTTCTTCATCTATGCTTTTCAGTGTGCTGCATAAGCGTTGCAGTGTGCATATCTGAATTAAGGTCTCCTTCACTGGAGTCATTCAAAACCCGCCTGGACGCCTTCCTGTGTGATGTACTCTAGGTGCCCCCGCTCTGGCAGGGGGGTTGGACTAGATGATCTTTCGAGGTCCCTTCCAGCCCCTATGATTCTATGATTCTATGATTCCAGTTTCCCAGAAAGCTTGAACTGTGCTGCCATAATTTATTTTCAAATGCATGGATTTTTCTAGATGTATAATAAAATACAACATGATGTCATTTAACCATGCCATACAACTGGATCCCTAGCAACTTTCAAAAACAGATTAAAAATATGAGGAAGTTACATAGCATAATCTCATTAGTTTACGAATGAATCTTTGAACTCACCACCTCTTTATGAAGGGCTGTGGGAATCCCCCATATGTCAACCTTAATTCGGGGCTCAGGGTTCAAACCCCAGCATTTCAGTTGGGAAACCCACTTAATCCTAGCTGCACAAGAGCTTGAGTTGAGAGGGAAAGCAATTGTGAAAGGGAATTCTTCCAAGAAGAACACTGCTCCAGTTTTCAGTGGGAAATTCCCCAGACAGAGTAGAAGGGCTAATCTTACTTCTGATCCTCTTAAATTGACTTCTAAGTAATTCTCACAAGAAGTGAGTGATTCTGATCAGGATTAGCGGGACCCTGCCTCCAGCCAGGTGGAGGAAAGGGACAAGCAGGTTTATTGAACTGTGTGGATCCGATGGCCTGGCACAAATTAATATTGTTAACTCATTTTTCTCAGTCTCTTTGGCAGCAGAATGCAGGCCACAGTTTGCTTTCACTCGGAGGGGCATCCAGCACATCTGGAATCGACTGCCCCAGGGATGGAAACACAGCCCCACCATCTGCCATGGCCTGATGCATACTGCACTGGAGAAAGGTGGAGCTCCAGAACACCTGCAGTACACCATCGTGTGGGGTGACACAGCAGAAGTCTTTGAGAAAGAGCAGAAAATCGCTGAATCCTTCTGAAGGTTGCTTTTGCCATAAAATCAAGTAAGGTTAAGGAACCTGCAGGACACATCGGGTTTTTAGGAACAAAATGGCTAGTGGAGTGTTGGTGGCTTAGCCCCAGGCAGGATCCGGGCACCATGTGTCAGCTGGCTCACCCCTCTCCCCCCCCCACAGGAGGGAGGAAAGGGTGGAAAACACAGCCCCCTGTGGGCTGAGATAAGGAGAATTTACTACAGGAACACAGAAGAAACAATAAACAACAGTAACAACAACATAAATAACAAAAGGTACAAAGGACAGAGATCACCCTACTGCACCCCCAGCTCTCACCCTTCAGCACCTGCTGCCGCAGGCCCAGTGTCAGCATGGCAGCGAGTCCAAGTGAGGTACTGAAACCAGTCCTTATGTCATCTTATATTTCTTACATAGTTCCTTACCTAGATTAACTTTTTGTACCACTTACCAACTTAAGAAACTGAATTAAAAAATTGTACCGCTCGTTTTGAGGAATGACATATTAGTCCTACTACTTTTACTTGGTGTATAACTAATTTCTCAAAGGTAGATACCTGCAGCTGTTTGTACAGTCAGTCTGTATAAAAACTGTGAAATTTCATTCAATCTTTTTTTGTAGGTATCCTGCTTTCAGTTATTTCTTGCAGGAGTTTAATGTAGCATCTAACAAACTATTCACGTAAAAACCAACGACAGTGAGCCAAAATCAGCTGTCAAAGAAAAATATGTACAGTTGAAAAACCTTAACATTACTGCAGTGTAAGTGAAAACATGTCCTTATATTAGTATCTTAAATAAATTCCAATTTTTAAAGCATGAAATGGATACTTGACATGCAATATAAAAATCAGATTTATTTTTTTTTTTTAATATTTGGAAAGCTGTGCAAAGAATAAAAGAAAAAAGCTTCTTAACAGTATGGTGTTATTTTTTTTCCCCCTAATTTGTTCTTGCATTCAAATTGCAATTGTGGATGAAGGCCTGTTCTATCTTTTTGTTGGGTGTCCTTGAGGTTATTTGGTACATTTGCTAACAGCTTACTTTTTTTCACAATTTTTTTTTTCTTTTTTTTTTTTTTTATTCTTTATCTCAGAATGTCATGTTATACCTGTGCTTTACATATGCTGGATACTTTTCATTGCTCTCTCTGTTATTCATAAAGGGGGTTCTGCTCCATTCCCAGAACTGCATTCCTTTAACAAATAGTAATTGACCATTTCTGGGTAGTGTTTATAGCTCTGGGATATCTGGTATCAGCTTATGATACCCTATGGTATTATTTTCAAGGCCTGTGATACTGTCTTGTACTTTTGGAGATACCTGTTATAAATCATTATTTGACTTCAAAGACTTCAAGTTGCCCAGGCAATGTTTTATTAGTACAAGACAGTCAAAGATACACCTCAGTTTTAGGGCCAATAATAATTGCCTCTGCAAAAGTGATGATTGATTAGATGCTACTAGTATATATCTACAGATACACTAACCTTTGTAGCTACCTTTTATTAATATCTATTAGTCTCAGCATACCACTCTGAATTTATCAACATTGCACTCCAACACTATGTTCAGCTAGATTTCCAGTACTTAGCTGTTTCCTGCATGTACCTACCTCCTCACTGACTATATTGTTACAACTAAGAATACAGTTCTTCCATTTAAGGTGGAAAATTACAGAAAAAGGCAGATACCACAGAAAAGTTGTAAGTAATTCTGAATACCTTCGGAATACTTCAGCTGACCAAAAGCTAGTTCTACAGTCAAGATAGTCCTTCAAAAGATTCACTTCTGCTTTCTTCCAGGAGTTATATTTTTGTTCTACTTCTGTGATTTTTGTTTAATCAAATATGACTTTTTTACATGCAGATCAAATGCAGAATGGTGAGATTAACTAGCTGCTGTAATTTTTTGTAATGAAACTTTTGAAGTGCCCTGTGTTTCTGTTTCTTTAGCTGTAGATCTCAGATCAGCTAAACGGACTCCTTCAAAATCATTAACGACTGGTGGAGACTGGAGGAAGAGACATAAGGAAAGAAAAAGCTCTGCTGTTTGCGTCCCTGATCTTCAGTTCTGTTGCAAGGTCAGTTTAAATTGTTCCTTCTACCATTTCTCCCTCTCTCTCCTTGACTTTCAGAGTTCCAGAAGTTATATTCAAAGAAGAGAAAGGAATACAGAATATAGTTCATTATGATTAAAGCTGAACAGAAAATTGAATGCAATATTATTACTAAATTGGCAAATCTTTATTCAAGCATTAAAAAAGATAAGGATGTTATTTAAAAAGTCTAGTTAATACTATTTTTCTGAAAGAGGTATTTTTGAGGATTTCATGGATTAAAACAAATATTCAATAAAAAAAAAAGTATTATGCATATGTATGATGCAAATATATACACAAAAAAAAAGAAATTTTTTCCTCCTCAACATGACTTTTCATTTTGGATGTTAAGCTCAGTATGAATGATTTAAACCAGTCAAAATATGTGTTATGAATCTACCAAAAGAAAATGTATTCACTCAGCTGAGCTTTTTTTTTTCCCCCTCTTCTGAATGCATGAAAGAGATTTTGACTTTTCATTCCAGTTTTGTATTTTGAACTTTTTATAAAACAGGAAAACTGTCTTTCACCTGTCATCTAGAAGCTTACAATTGGAAGGGTAAACAGCATTTGCAGAAGAAACAGCAGACAACATGCTTCTTATTCCCCAAATGGTCAGAAGACCCCCCAAGAAAACAAACAGCAGAAGGAGCAAAAGTATCAAGTAGGAGGAATAGAGTTTCTCTTCTTTTACTAGAGATGTTATCACAGCTGGTAAAGCCAAAGTGAAAGGAATAATTTCATTTTCTAATTATAACCACATTTGCTGGACTGAACACATCTATTACTTCTAATGTAATCATTAAGCAGTGTCTTCCCCCCCCCCCCCCCGAACAAGATTCACTAAACCATGAGAAGGTATTTCCTTTCATTTGAATGGACATATACTTGTCAGCTAAGCTATTTGCAAAGGTACCAAAATTATAATGTCTTTCCCCAAATATGAAGCTAAATCATATAACAAGAGCATCGTGACATTTTTGGGGCCTATCCAATAAATAAAATAACATTAAATATATTAAAAAAGGAAAACTTCAGAATCCATGTCTCTCATTTCAACCATAATACAAAAGTTTCAATCATTTTGCTTTATACTCATCAAGACATGAGAAAGGTAATTTAACTTTTCAATATTTCTTTTCATTTCTGGGGGAATATGTAATGACTCCAGGTGAGATCACTGGATATTTTACTTGTTACCAGAAAGTTGATATAAGATTTTATTTCCTTCCTGGTTTCAAGTTAAGTGGATTTTCTTCTAAAGCTTATACTCAACTGTACTATATTAGTATACAATGTAATGATCTTGAAATTCCATCAACTTATACTTCCTGAAGGACCTCATCAACATCCATAACATTGATGTTGCATTATGAAATAACACTTCACCATCTGAAATGAAATGAAGCCATCTCAAATTAGTCTGTGGAAAGTTCAGAATTTTTTTTTCTTCACCAATTTTTCGAAGTAAAATATCTCCCTAGTACTTTGAAAAATTTTTACTGATTTATATGCACAATCTGGGACACCCAGCAGTGGTCACATCTTCAAGAAAGGCTAATCATTCTGGCTAGTGGGAAAGCCACAAGAATCAGAGAATCAGAGCACACTCCCATGTTTAGAATCGATTATTAAAAAAGCTGAAGTGTTTTCTGAAAGACAAAAAAACCCTTACATTCAAATTAATTTTCTAATTAAACTATCCTATGACATGAAGAGAAACAATTTTCTTACTGTTTTTCCTTTTCAAACTGTTGATCACATCAAATCTAAAGCTAAAAATAATAAATGTATTAACATTGATACTGTTAATAATGCTTTCCTTTAATGCATTTATTTAGTAAACCACACAGAAATCTTCCTATTTTTTTTTGTCTTTCAAACGTGTTCTGAAACCTGTCCGTTCTGGAAGCCAGCAGCTTGTGGTGCATATTCAGCCTGTTAGTCTGTGTTTGTTTAAAGATCTCTTTATGTGCACAATTCTCATTTAAGGTCACCAAAGATCAAATGTGGTTTTCAATATTCCTACATGTCTTAGCTCCCTAGCTAAATAACTACCAATAAATTATGAAGTGCTGACAAATTTTCCTAGGAACTGGAACCTTATTCTCTATATTTCCAAATAGCTAAGGCAGTCCTTGATGCAGTTTTGGCCTTGACCAACTAAGTAGTACAATTCTCTGGGCACAGCTCGTGCACCAGTATGTCCCAGAGATGATTTCTGCAAGTTGGATGCAGTTACTCATCTCTGCAGTATGAGAAAATAATCACATGAGTAGAGACTGTTTTGTGCCATTTGCATCAGTATGAAGGAATGATCTCAGACACTTTAGAATTACCAGCCTCATTTCTACCTCTATATTGAGTATCTGTCATGAAGTGTTTATTGGAAATGTTTGGTAAGATTTCAATGACACAATTTTCACCTAAATAAAATTTTTTCTCAGCTTTGTTGAAAGCAGCAGAAGCAAAATGAATATTGGGAAAATTATATAGCAAATCCTGACTGAGGTCACAGTCTATGCTTGATCTTAAAAACTGTTTAAGAGCCTGCATGCAGCGTCTCACTGAAGTCGCAAAACAAAGTCGTTGTTACCTTCTCAAAGTTAGCAGCATGTGCTTTGTTCATGGAGGTTCATCACTAATAAAGATGTAAGAAATTCATAAGCTCTCCATTGTTTTATTTCTTTGCAGGAAGTGGAGCTATTCAATATTCCTACTAGTTAGCATTGTCACTTTCAGGCTCCACATTAAGTTCTCAATGATGTTTTTTTTTTAATTTGATCAGTACCAGGACATTTGTGTTCCTGTGTTCACATGCTCCTTTCTTTTTGGTCTTTTATTTTCTCCTCACACCTTTCAAATGTACACTTTGCTAACATAATGTTACATCAAAGTACCAGGAAGACCTCAATAGTCTCTTGTCTCGGTGCCTGTTACATCTTTAAGTCCTCAGAGATGTTACGTTAAGGGTTGTTTATGTTTGGTTGAAGGTTTCTGGTTTTAGTTTTTGTTTGGTTGGCTTTTTTTAGGATAGAAAATTCCTATGTGGACAATGTAGCTTTTCTTTTTTTTTTGAAAGTTCTTTCTTTCCCTTATTTGTGTAAACAGTTCATTTACTTAAAAGGATAAAATCTGTTGTATCAAATACAGTTTCCAAAACTACTAGAAAAGTAAAGTGAAGTGTTTCAAACTCAAAGACAATTGTCTGGAGGCTACGATTTCTCTGGGAAGTGCACCCTTCACACTCTTGAGTTGTCCTGTGAGGATAATGTTGCACAAAGACCTGAAAATGGCCCTTCAAATAGGAGAAAAATTAATCCTGACACAATGGGATTCAACTCATTCAAATAGAATCTTAGTGGTTTCATGTTTGTGTCTAATGATTTATTTATTTTCTTAAATAGATACACAGAAAATATTTTACAACCTAGTACTACCTAATCTCCACAAACAATCTGCTTCTATTCACACAAAGAATGATCCAGGTTACTTCCAGACTCGTCTGCTGAGGTGCACTATCATTTACATACCACAGGTAGAAAGTCACAAAATGGGTTTCTTTTTTTTTTTTTTTTTTTTTTCTGCACAGACATAAAGTCATAGAAAAAGAGTAAGTCTGGAAGTCATATCTCCCTTGGTAAGGTGGAGTGCCTGGCACTAGGTAGAATATTTCTTCGGTTGTATGACTTTCAGGCACTTTTGTATTATCGTGCTAGTATTCCAGGAGGTAATTCAGCATACTCAAATGAAAACCCTGATTGCTCTTTAACTTAAGTTGTTCTAAGTCTTTGTGTCTTTGTCTGCAGGTACTGATACATCTAAACTGAGCAATCAGTTTAAGTGTTTGAGGTAAAAATTGCCAACACACAATTTCTAGTAAAATCAGATCACAATCAGATTGTTTAAATTCACTTCACTCTTGAAATTTTGCTTTACTTTATCTGTCACTAGATCCTTATTCTTTGTCTTTTAAATTTGTCATCAAGGATTTTATGTAGACTTATTTTTTTCTTTATGTTTAAAATTACACATGGATTTTTGTGCCTGGGTGTTGCACTCCCTGAGAATTCCAACAGAATATGAAATATGCTACAAGAAACACATCATTGTTATGAATTATTGAATGATTAACTTCCCATGAAATTTTGTAGTAAAATAACTATTTTCTGTAATAAGCACAATGTTCAAATGTAGAATATTTATTACTCTCTATCCTTTAATCCCAACTGCTGGACTCAGAAATAGTATTATTAATGCAGTAATAATACTTAAGATATATTAGTGAAAACACAAATATAAATTGTACCAGCTCCGTCATCTGGTATAAAACAGAACAAGCAATTAACTGAATTCAATACATTTCCATTTTAGTCAATGGAGTTGTGTTGATATTCACCAGCAGATGATTCATCAGATTATTTCTAATTTATATTTATCTTATTACAAGCAAGAATGATAACGATGCATCCAATTATCTTGGACAAAAGACCATGACTTAAACTAGTTTGAGAATATACAATGCATATCATCTCCTCTTGTCAATCTTTGACATAATTGCTTGACTCAGACTTTTAATGGGTTTGGGTTGGTTTTTTTAAACTACTGTAAGGTAGTTCAGGTGAGGCATCTGTGTTAGATAATTAGACATTTCTGGCCACTTAATAAAAAATATGTTATCTCACTTTTGGTGGTTATATTTGAGTGTTTTGTGATTTTTTATTTTAATTATTTAGATATTAAATTGTAGTCACCATCTCACAAAAATGTTCTTGTTTCATGAGTGGAAAGGCCTTCTTTCAACTTTTCTTTTTCTAGTTCTCTCAAGACTCACATTATTCTCTGCTAGGAACTATTTTTACTCAATACTGTTAGAGATCTTGTTCAGTAGGTACAGGCTACCTCTCAAATTTCTGAGTTTTCTCAATGGAAGGAAAAGCCATATGAAATACTCTGCAGAGGGATAAGGGGGTAAAAAAAAAAAAGGAAAAAAGTATTCCTGAAATAGTACATTACATTGCCAATGTTTAGATTTTTTTTCTATAATTTTTTTTTTTTTTGTTCTTCCACGTTTTTAAGCAGTTGTTTCAAGGAACAACTATGCCCATTGTTTTTCACATATTAATTTCTAATTTTTCACTTACTCCATCCTAAAATGATGTTTTCTTTTTTATATTTAAATTTTAGGTTTTTAACATAGGTCAAAGTGGCTTTTGTTTTTTAATCTTAAACTAATGTTATGCTCAGCTGTTTTCTACTACTACTTCAACTGTGGAAAAATGAGTTATAGGAACATATACCACAATTGCATAATATGGTTACAACCATTCCAAGTAACTACTCAAGGAAACTAAAAAAAATATAGCCAGTTGTATTAAAACAAGCTCCTAGAATTGTGTATTAAATGTAGAACAAAATGTTCTTGGCGTATTTTTGTTTCTTCCTTTTCCTCTCCAATAAAATAATGACATTAAACTTTGCACAGATATGGGGCTATCTTTTACTTTAGTCTTCTTATGAGGGTTCGTCAGATTAAGGTACTTATTTCTGTTTTGTGGTAAGGTATTTGCTGTCTCTTAAAAAAAGAACTAAAATGTTATTGAACAGTTGTAGAAGCTGATACTCCAAAACACTTAAACTCTGCTGAGAGCCTCACTGTGACCTCTTATGAATTAATTTTATAGGAATATAAAACCAGCTACCCTTAATTTGAACAAAAATCTCTTCAACTCATCAGTCTGTCTCTATTAACAGCCAGTAGCTCAATAAATATGTTGGAAGAGAGCAGACCAGGTTAGGCACATGGAAGAGGGAAGCTAGTTTCTAATACTGAGCTGCTCACAAAATTCTCTTAACAACAGTGATGGCTTTTTTTCTTATCTATTTAACAAAATCACAGAACAGTAGGGCTTGGAAGGGACCTCTGGAGATCATCTAGTCCAACCCTCCTGCTCAAGCAGGTTCACCTAGAGCAGGTTGCACATGACTGCATCCAGGCATGTTTTGAATATTTCCAGAGGAGGAGACTCCACAGCCTCTCTTGGCAGCCTGTTCCAGTGCTCTGTCACCCTCAAAGTAAAGAATTTTTTTCCTTATGTTCAGATGGAGTTTCCTGTGTTTCAGTTTGTTCCTGTTACCCCTTGTCCTATTGCTGGGCACTACTGAAAAGAGACTGGCCCCATCCTCTTGACACCTGACCTTTAGATATTTATAAGCATTGCTATGATCCTTTCTCAGTTTTCTCTTTTCTAGGCTGAACAGCCCCAGGTCTTTCAGCTTGTCCTCATAAGAGAGATGCTCCATTGTCTTTGTAGCCCTCTGCTGGACTGTGTCCCGCATTTCCTTGTCTCTCTTGGAATGGGCAGCCCACAATTGGACACAATCAATGCACCAGATTTGGCCTTACTAAGGCAGAGTACAGGGCGAGGAGAACTTCCCTTCACCTGCTGGCCACACTTTTTAACACACCCCAGAATACCATTGGCTTTCTTGGCCACAGGGGCACGTTGGTGGCTCATGATTAACTTGTTGTCTAGCAGGACTCCCATATCCTTCTCTGCAGAGCTGCTTTCCAGCAGGCCAACCCCTAACCTGTTCTGGTGCATGGGGTTATTCCTCCCTGGGGGCAGGACCCGACCCTACACTTGCCCCTGGTGAACTTCCTTAGGTTCCTTTCAGCGCAACTCTCCATCCTGTCCTGATCTCACTGAATGGTAGCACAGCCTTCTGGTGTGTCAGGCTCTCCTCCCAGTTTTGTGTCATCAGCAAACTTGCCAAGGGTGCTCTCTGTCCTTTCATCCAGGTCATTGATGAATAAGTTGAACAAGACTGGACCCAGTACTGACACCTGGGAAACACTGCTACAGGCTAGCTCTGCACCTCTGGTCACAACCCTCTGAGCTCTGTTATTCAACCAGTTCTTATCTAACCCACATTTCTTAAGCTTACCCATGAGGAAATTATGGGAGACAATGTCAAAAGTCTTGCTGAAGACAAAGTAGACATCACCTTTCCAGGGATGGAGATGCAGCTGACTGACCTGTAGTTTCCTGGGTCCTCCTTCTTGCCCTTTTTGAAGACTGGAGTAACATTGGCTTTCCTCCAGAACTCAGGCACCTCTCCTGTTCTCTGTGACCTTTCAAAACCAATAGAGAGTGGTTTGGTGCTAACATTGGCCAGCTTCCCTAGCACTCCTGGATGCATCCCATTGGGGACATTGGATTTGTGGGTGTCCAGCTTGCCTAGATGCTCTCTAACCTGATTCTCTTCAACCAAGGGAGAGTCCGCCTTTCTTTAGACTTTCTTTTTTACCTTCAGAGACTGGGATTCCTGACAGCCACCCTTCAGATCTTCACTTACACTTCTAGTACAGTAATATGCTTTCTGCAAGATGTCCATACACCTGGTTTACCACTTCTAAGTTAATAAGGAATTGAATAAAAAAATTCCAATCACTCAGCTTCTGCAAATGTAGAAAACCACTTTAAAATAATCAACTGGATAATTTAAACCCTCCTTAACAGAGAGGAATTTAGCTCCAAGATTTTAAGAGCTGCATTTGTGTCCTAGTGGCATTAACCAGGACATGTATTTATATCAATATATTTTCAAAGGTTCTCTCTCTCTTTTGCTTTCAGTCTTTTTCTCACTCTTTTAAGGTTCATCACTAAATGAAGGAAAATAATCTGAATTTTGTGGATGTCTCACCACACAGGTAAACAATAGATACAGATGTTCTGTTTCCTAGAGAATGCACACTTCTCTGCTATCATACCAACACAATCCTTTTGAGTCCTAGGAAAAATGTATACTCTTGTAATGGGTTACTTGGAAAAACAGAAATATTGTGAATGAAAGAATTACGCTTGACAAAGAAGGCCTATAACCAAGATTCTGGCCCTTGATTTTAGAGTCTTCTCTCATTATTAAATCAACCTTGATGCTAATCATGTCAAAACTTGCAAAGGTTCCCTGCTAATGTGGTATATTTACATAAAATAATAACAATATTGAATATCAAAGTATGATTTCAGAACAAAATAATATGCAATTCTAATTGCCTAACTTATTTTTAAATTCAATCCCAAGTAAAGGTCAGCCCCAAGGTCCTCAGTAGGTTCTCATTTTCATGCTCATAGTATAATAAAAAGAAAGCCTGAATAGTCTTCTTAATAGAACCACAGACAGTGCTTAAACTGGTAAAAACAAAAAGAATAACATGTCAAACATAAAACTTTCTATCTTAACTACTACTGGCTATCTGTAAAGACTGCTCCTCCATATGATGGCCTGACACTCTGATGTTCCTAACTGTAAAGGCCTTTAAAAATTGTTACTTTCTTTCAAATATATGATACAGCAACAGTCTAGGGAGTGTCACTTCAGCTTCCTCTGCAGAGCAGCTGATTACATCATAAGGGCAATTATCTTAAAATAGAACAAAAACTTTCGCTGTCTAGAGAGTTGTGGGCAGCACCAGGGCTTTGCTGCTGCTTCAAGTCTACTTATCTTACACAGACAAGGATAAAAAAGGGTAAAAGTGCAAAACTGGTTGTGGTGGTACAAACCCCTGTACCCTGGACGACATTGTCACAAGGCTAACTTTAGGCCATGTTGGAAAACCAATCTCATTGTTACTTTGTTTTGCAGTACAAAAGGCTGGATAGCTTGGTAAATCTTGGTGCCTAAAATATTTTGACTTTCGGCATCCACCTAGAACCAAGACAATTTCTTCACACCCCGAGGGATAGTGTCAGATTAATTGTCTGAGCATACCCCATCTCTATTCATAGCTCCTGAACACTCTGGATAGTGACCAGTGAAAGACTTCAGCCCCAGTGTGGAAGAGCCAAACTAGCCTGACAAGATTAATGGTCACAGTGGAAAAGTAGTGGCCCAAGTCAATCATCCTGTGACTCTATAAATATAGCTCCTAAAGTAAGGCCCATCTGAACTCTCCAGGATCTCAGTGGGCTGGGTCTCAGCATCTCTCCCTGAGCTGGAGTGTCTCTCAGGCCAAGACTCTGAGAGTCCACTGGTAAAGATGATGAAGGGAGCAACTGTCCACTTGTAATAAGCCAACAAAGAGAGACATGAATCTCACAGTCCTCAGGACCATGGCAAAACGTCTCGAGGATCCTGGGATACCTACTTTCACAATAATCTGCAGAAAAGCAATATCTTTATTACAGGTTGACCTCCACATCTGTACATAGCACTCTGTGTGTGTGTGTGTGTGTGTGCTTTGCTTAAGCAACAAGAATCTTATGTGGATCATTATACTTACTATAACCAATTGTTGATTTTAATTTACTAAGAATTGCGTGTCTATGAGTTAAGTATTGTTGGTCTATAAGTTAGGTACTGTTAGTTTATAGGTTACCCCATTAGTGTTGATATATTCGAATTGCTGCAATCACTTATCTCAAAGATGCAGTGTTGCACCACACACTGCACTGTCATCTCAATGTCCCAATATCCCAAAAACCCTTTGACATGAATTGTTGACCAGGTATGGGGCTAGGAGTAGGTCTAATGTAATTCTTTGAAGGAGTTCAGAGAGAACAAGGGTCTATCCTGAACTTTGTGACCAAATGAGAGTGCCTTCCTTATCCCCTTGTCCACCCCCTATCTCCATAACAATTACTTTAACCCAATTATAAATCATTTTACTGTGCCCAAGCATTGATTTACATACACATTAAAATCATACCACATACATAATTATAAATACTGTAAACCTATTGCTTTTCTTTAATCAGTTTGCCTTATTGCAAGTAATGTAGTGACCCTACCATCAAATTGAACCCTGATTCTTTGCTATACCTTATAAAATTATTAAACATTGTTAATAAATTGTAAAGCTGCTTTCATCTGAGTAAGGTGTATTCCACTCATTTCATGGTAAACAGTCATAACTAGAATTCTATATAAGTGATTTAAGTGAAAACACTCGTCTGTCATAGTGGTCTAAAACTGAAAATCAGTCCTGCCAGATGCTTCCTAGAAAAAAACATTTTATGTAACAGATATATAAAATCTATCAAAATATCAAGTACATATTGAGTACATCAAGAATCTTTTGTCTATGGTTCATGTTCTATCCAAGCAGTGGTTTTTTTAATTCAGTGGTGTGAGTGATATCACTAGGATGATTTGCAATGTAAATTACTGTTCCTTATGACTAAGAGTGGCAGAAACTGGTTCAAAGAGGATAAAATGAAGAGTGAGAGTAAAAGAAATGTGAAGCAATTCAAATTACAGCACTAGAAATAAAGCCTGAACTAGCTTCTATAAAAGTATTTATGAGCTTCAGATGTTCTCAATGCTGAGGACATAAACAATCTTCATTTGCTGATGCTTGAATGTCTGTAATAGAGAATTGTGACTACAAAATCTTTCCATGTAAATTGAAGTCTCTAATTGCTCTCTGATCTATGGATAACATGTTCATTTCCTTTATTAATGTATTTTGATCAGAGCACCCAGCAGACAACAGACTTGTTTAGCAGTACTCTGTAAAGAACTCCACAACATTTGTATCTGATATGAGACAGTATGATGACCATTAACTGGCCATTAATGAGTATTCAGAGAAAAGAAAAAAAAAACAAAACAGATTTTTTTCTGTTTCAAATGCAAGTTGTCGTATACACTCAATTCTGCAGCAGATTGTCTTTGTTGCCCAGGATCTCAGAAGACAATTTTGCACATCTGCTTTCAGAACCATCCTGCCAGCATGGTGCTGTACTGTTTGCATTCTAAGGCTTTGAGGAGAACCTGTCCACTGGTACTTCTACAGTTCTTTCAACTCTTCTCTGGCTGTTTTGTTTACTTGTAGAGAAACCAATTACAGTCCCCTCTAATTAGGAAGGCACAGCTGTAAGTGAGATTATAGAAAACCAGAGTTCAGATTATCAGAAGACTGACTCTGAGAACACAGTCTAAGATCTGTAGTTCATTGGCTATTTTAGCTGAGGTGTTATGGATCGTGGTTCTGTTGTCTGTCCTGGACATACTTTAAGGATGGAATTGATCTGACCTTTATCCTATAAAACTAGGCATTTAATTAAAGCTAGATGTTTGGTTAGCTGAAAACTAGTTTACACACGATAACTAACTTTCAAAAAAATAAAATACAAAGATTAGAGTTCCTATTCGTCCCTTTTGAAATATATGGGTTTTTCTCCTCAAGACACTGTGAAACAAATTTATTACTATGACCCATCACACTCCCAGCCATATCTACAGCAGCCTGTTAATCAGTAGTACTAATTACCTTTATATGTGTCAAGTGTTTTCAAATTTAACATACACTATGCCACTAAAAACTAAAATAAATGTATTTGCGATTATACCCATTAACTGTTAGAATCAAATAACAATAGTATTAATAACAAAATTTCTACAAGAGCTTTTCTCATTTCATTTAATCTATTTAGAAACATAGTCTCATTCATAGTTATTTTTTAATTTCATTTTTAATGATTTTCCCATAATAAAATTACATATATTAAATTAAAGCTTTTTTTTTTTTCCTGTTTAAAAGTTCTACAGCACGCCCTTTGGATCAAGTAATTGTGCAGCCTTCTTTATTGTTCTTCTAAGCTGCATTTCCTGTGGACATTCCTCTTCCTGAAATCTTCGTAATTTTAAAATAAAGATATTGAAACTAAGACATGCATTCACAGAGAACTCACTTTAGCTGCTGTGGTGGGTTGATCTTGGCTGGACACCAGGTGCCCACCAAAGCCACTCTTTCAATCCAGTCCTCAGCTGGACAAGGGAAAGAAAAAATAACAGAAGGCTCGTGGGTCAAGAAAAGGACAGGGAAAGATCACTCAGCAATTACCATCACATGCAAACCAAACAACTTGGGGAAATTAGTTTAATTTATTACAAATCAGTGTAGGATAACAAGAAATCATACCAAATCTTACACCTTCCCTCATCCCTCCCTTCTTCCCAGGCTCAACTTCATTCCTAATTTTCTCTGCTTCCTCCTTCCAGCAGTGCAGGGGAGTACGGAATGGAGGCCAGTTCACCATACAGGCAGTCCTTCCTCCTCACACTCTTCGCCTGCTCCAGTGTGCTGTGTCTTCCATGAGAGACAGTCCTTCATGAACTCCTCCAAAGTGAGTACTCCCCACAGGCCATAGTTCTTCATTAACTGCTCTGGCCAGTCTGTGCTCTGATGCCTGGAGCACCTCCTCCCCTTCCTTTTTCACTGACCTTGGTGTCTGCAAAGTTATTTCTCTCACATATTCTCACTCCTTTCTCCTCACTGAAGTTGCTTCCCCTCCTTCTTAGATATGTTATCACAGAGGTGCTTTCACCGTCACTGATGGGCTTGGCCTTGGCCAGCAGTGGGTCTGTCTTGGAGCCGGCTGGCATTGGCTCTATTGAACGTAGAGGAAGCTTCTAGGAACTTGTCACAAAACCCACTCTTGTAACACACCCTGCTACCAAAACCTTGCCCAAGAGTCCAGTATGATTACTTTTGTCCCTTAACTGAGATTAATATTCTCTTATATGAACAGTCTCTTTCTCATGGATGTCAATGTCATAGAGAGCATTGGCTTCAATAAAATAATATCTTTTCCCTTAAAAATATAGAACTAAAAAAAAAAAAATAAAAATAAAAATTAAGAAATACTTATTTGGACCATTCATGTAGTTGTTCCTGTATTCTCAGTGTCAGCTTCTTTTGAAGTATGTCAGATCATTTTTTTGTTGAAAAGTACCTGACAGAACTTAATTAAGCAATGAGTCCTGGCAGCCCAATCCTGTATCGATCGTTTCTAGTTGTGATGTAAATCATAATAATGTTTTATAGTTATCAGCTTAAAATAAATTTCCAGATCAGAAAATCTACCACTGTAGTGGGATAAAAAAGTTTCACTTCTAGTTCAAATACTGCAGATAGCCAAAGGAAAACTTGACATTTCTTTTCTCATAATGAAGATGGATAAAACCTCACTTCAGTGCAAGTGAATTCCAGTTTGAAAGTATTTGTGAAATTTTACCATTTTCTTTGACACAAGAAAAATTCAGATTCACCCTGTAATGTTATGTGATGTATCACAACGAAAGATAAGTAAATTTTAAATATATATTTAATTATAGCAATTTTTGTCATTAAAATGGTAAAATTGTGGTATAAAACACCATCAGAATTGCTTGTTACCTTAAATGAGTTCATTTTCAGTCTGTGGAAGGCAAAGAGTATAAACTCAATCAAACTTTACAAATGTAAACTGTTATTAGACATCCCAGGAATGTTTGGCAAGGTTCTAAAGTCACTGCAGTGGTTTTGGCTTAGATAAAGTTAATTTTCTTCGTACTCTCTGGTATGGCACTATGTTTTAAATTTACCACTAAAACTGTGTTGTTAAAACATCCGTGCTTTAGTTATTGCTGAACAGTGCTTACACATTTGTGCATCCTCTCACATTGTCCTGCCAGTGAGTAGGCTGGGGGTGTACGAGAAGTTAGGAGAAGTCACAGCTGCGACAACTGACCCCAGCTGACCAAAGGGGTATCCCGTAGCACATGACATCATGCCCAGAAATAAAAAAATCGAAAAAGGAGGAAGTTGTTTGGGACATTTGGAGTTATGATGCTTGTCTTCCCAAGTAATCTTTAAAATAATGGAATGATGGAGCCCTGTGTTCCTAGAGATGGCTGAACACCTGCCTGCTGATGGGAAACAGTGAAGTCCTTATTGAGTTTTGCTTGCACACACAGCTTTTGCTTTACCTATCTTAACCCATGAGTTTTCACTCTTTTGCCCTTCTGATTCTCTTCACCATCTCACTGGTGGGAAGTGAGTGAGCAGCTGTATGGGGCTTAGCTGCCTACTGGGATTAAACCACAACAGTCACCTTAATTTCGTTGGTAGCTGTGGGCTAATCAGCTGGTGATCTTACAGGCAGTAAGTATTAACAAGCAACATAAGTGATGCAGAGTACAGAAGAACTATGTAAGCACATATTTCCCTTCCTACCCACCACACACACACACAAAAATATTCTTCAGTTTCCTCTTTCTTCCTTTGACAGTGCCAACTGAGATAATATCTTTGTGCTTCCCTTAAAATTAATGGATGTATTCAAGGAAGGGATTTGAAATGCAAACATTACAAAATCAAGCATTTATGAGTAAAAATATGACATTTTAATGATGCCTTAAGAAGTTAAGAACTGCAAAACATGGGTTTCTTTCATACTTTCAAATTTTTATACTTTCTTCTATTTTTATCTATTGGAATATTAGTAAAGAAAGTGGTATAGATTTTTTTTTTAATAAATACTTGTGAAATAATATCAAGAGTTAGGATCTGGTTTCTCTTTAGGTGTTGTTGTAGTGTTAGAATCTATGACTGGTCTCCAGCCTCCTTTAAAAAGATCTGCTTGGGTTGAAATAATGTCTAATTATTTTTATGATTATGATAAAACTCTTTTATTTTCCATGTACTGGTGTACATACTGAAAGATCATTAGACTTGGTCTTGAGCAAACTGGGAGAATGTCTAAACTTGCAGGTAGCTGTAGAATTTAATAATCACATTATCAATATTCTCTCTTAATGGCTTAATGAGCTCACTGCTACCAAAAATAAAATTAAACTCTTTTATGGTGGGAACTGCTACAACATATAAAAGCCATCTAAAATTTACAGCTAGGATTCATATCAGCTAAAGTTAGTCTTCTGCAACACAAAACTAGCAACTAAAAGAATTGCAGTTTATTCAATATATTTAATGCAGTGATATGAACAATGAAGTCTTTCACCTAAATTCACCTAATTTATATTTCTATCTAAACTGAGATGTGGCCACGTGCATCTTTCAAAGATCCCATGCCTTTCCACCATCAGTAAAGGAATGATAAATTGAAATACTCAGACGTACATGGCTGTTCGGTCAAATTGATTCCATGCATACACTGAGATAAATTTTCAGTGTCCTTGAGTAGCCAGCAGTGAACGATAGACATGCTGAGGATACAATTTCTTCCATCTGTTTTGGGTTCCCAATATGGAAAGAAGGCCCTGTCTTTCCATATTGACTGTAAAATGAACTAAACTATTACCTTATATCTGGATAAAACCACAAAAAAAAAACACTAAATGTAAATTTTACTCTAAGCTCAATACAGCTGCCTGAAAATAAGACCCTAGTGCCATTTGAGAGGCTGAGGACATCTGAGAAATCCTCAAAGGAGCTGACTGATGCCACATCAGATAGACAAAGACATGTTTTTTCTGGACTGGTTGAGAAATCTGCATAAGATATCTTCAAGTCCTTATGTTTAGGCAATTGAATCAAGCCCTAAACATTGAATTTGGAAACCCCAAGAGCAGCATAGAATGCATGAAATATGTTAAATATAAGGAATTTAATGAAGTGGCTTACTGGAAATACTCAACAGACTGAAAACAATAAGAGGTTAATATCGAGATCCTTACCAAAAATTCTCATTCAGTAATGTATATTTAAGGCAATCATGTCATATGAATGGAATATATTAAAATTAAAAGTCAAATTCATATATTAAAATATTAAAAAAAATAATTATTCTATGCTTCCTGTCAGAACTTGGTTTAGTACTACATCTAGGGGTATGTCTGTGGAAACATTAGCTGAATTAAAAACTAAAATAATACATTTGAGGCATTAGTTAATAGAGTGGTGGAGACACAAGTGTCAAGTCCTTCAGGCTCTGAACACTTATACAGATTTCTCACATTCTGAATGGAGCACATATGTCTAAATATTCTGCTGCATCATAGCTTGTAGCTATGAGATAATAAAATGTGCTGAAAATGTGAGAAAACATTTTAATAAAGAAGGGTTGTGATATAGTATCTAGTGTTCTTTTTATTATTTGGACTGACTTAAAAGCACAGATGTTACTTTTAATTTTGATTACAACACCTTTTCAAACTAGTTATTCATTTCCATTTGAATCCTTCAGTATATTTTCAAAATTACCTCAATGAATGGATATGAAGTTTTTTATTTTTTTTTCATACATAGTGGGTTATATTTTGTGCTTAGCCACATCTAATGTAGTTCCTTTAAAGTCCGCAAAATTTATGTGGACTAGAAATCTCTGCTGATTTTAGCCTAATGTCTATGCAGAAGTCAACTCTGGTAATTCAGGCCAACCAAACAAAAATCATGGCAGGAAAGTCATTATAGTCTTCAATTAATATAACAGATTTTACGGTGTGTGCTAGAAATGAAGAGGTTTTGCCTTCTACACACTTTTAGAATAACAATTATGAAATGAAATGGCAATGATGATATGAATATAATGAGATAGGTCATGGTTATAGGTCTAGCTGCATCTCCTTTCTCTTTATGGCTGCTGAATTCATCCCTCAGGTGTTTGGCTTCTTGTGCTTAATGGTCTTAATGTAACATTATACGATTCTTCCGCATGGCTATACTGTATAACTGTAACTGTACCAATGTTTATTAACTTGAAATCCCAAGAGTCTTTGAGCCATTTATTAGACAATAACCTCCTTAAGACTAATGAATTCATTAGAGAATAATGAAAAAAATACATTGTACTATAACTGTTCTAGACAGAGGCAAGGCTGTAGAGACCTGTCTCATCTGCTCAGCAGTTGCAGAGACAGTTGTGTATAAGCCAAATAACAAGTATTTAGACATATAACAAGTGGCAAAGTCTGCCAGCAGAGATTTAGGCAGTTTAGAGGTTCAGGTATTCACAGGCGGAACACAGGTCTTCAGAGAATTTCATTAGCATCTTGAAGGCAATTTGAGCGCAGAATTTTATGCAGCCCTTGTAAATCTAGCTTGAACAACATGCATGTGTAGCCATACTACTTAACAGCCTAGTGTTTTATAATGATGAGTTAGGAAGGTCTAGTTCTTTTAAGCAGAAGGTCTAGTTCTTTTAAGTGCTTCACACTATTAAATCACTTCTTGAATTCAGCTCTCCTCTAGTATCTACAGAAGCATACATAATGCCTATAACAGTCCTTCTCATCAAATTACTCACAAATGTGTTTTCCTGGCTAACCCACCTAGTATACATTTGTTCAGAAATTGCTTTAAGGTGAAAATATTAGACAAAAAAATTTGATCCTGAGTTTAGTTAAGTCAAAATAATGGGTTTTTTTGTTATTTTTAAAGGATTTAGATGAGATATAAACCCGAAAAGATTTTGTATGTTTAACATGAATGTTTCCAATTATCATGAGGTGAATAAAATTAAGAGAAAGCACAGGCAAGCCCATGAAAAAAATGTTGTCAAGGCCTTTACATTGCAAGAGAACAAGGAATATTGCTATGAAGCAATCTAACTAAGGATACCTCCTTGATTCCAAGTACATGCGTTTGGCAGCCTTCAGCAACTCAAACATTGACTGTCCTCCACCCCTCAGGGCCCCCTTATTAACCTCATGGGATCTTCTGTTTTCAAACAGTTTTTTCCTTTATCCTGGTTGAAGCAAGGGAGCCCTTGTTTAATTATATGCTTTAATTTGTTTCGAGAGCTGAAGGATAGTAGCAAATAAGCTAAAACCCAACAGAACAAATTATTATGAGGTACAATACTTTGCCCAGCAGCCAAAAACATATCAAACGCTGACCTCTTTGCAAAGGCATTTAGCCTCATGCTTGGCCTTCTAACATTTATTTCTGATGTCTTACCCTGTTTACTACAAATAATTTTCTCTTCTGCTGGAAAATGGTTCATAGCAGCATCAGAATATAAACTATACTGCTCACTTAGTGCACTAGTCACAACTGTTGCAGAATTTCTCATAAGAAAGGGAAGCTAATACTTCAAAAAAAATCCATGGAAGTGACTTTTTTATTCTTCTGGCTTTCATTGCAGAGCTATTTATTGCTATGAAATTGGGTAAGACTGAAGCATAGTTTTGACCACTGTGGTATTCACATTTCTAGTATCAGTAAATATGTTGTTCAGAATTTATCTAACGGGAAAACAAAGCCATTTTTTTACTGCATCTATTTACACTCTCTTCATATTCATCCAGTTTTATGACACCCCTCTCTTGTTTTTTGGTTAGTATTTGTAATAGTTCATTCACTTTGGATAGATAAAAAATAAAGATCTTTGCTTCCACCTGGTGCAGTGTAGAATCAAAAGGCAATAGAATAACTTATTCCAGCATTCTGAAAAAAATAGTACATTGTGAAAGAGTGAAAAAAGTGTGATTACTTATGTGGTTTACCTTAACCATTCAGCATGCTGGTCATGTATATGATCTCAAAGAACTGCTAAAATCTAGATAACACCAGAGTATAGTAGGAATATGCTTACCAGATAATATTAATGAACCACAGACCTATCATTTTTTATTAAATACTGTTGTGGTTTGAGGCTTAGAATGGGGTCGTGACCTTCCAGCAACTGGGAGGACCCCGGGTGGGGGTGAAACCATTGTATTCCCTCCCCTTCCCACACACACTCTGATAAGAGGCAGGGAGTGGTTTCTTGTTTCACTCCTGCCTTGGAGCTCGGAGAGGAAAGTTCTCCTTTCACTCCGTGGGACCCTGGAACCATTTCTGAGGGTTTTGTATATTTTATCTTTTGTATTATTCCCCTGATCTTTATATATATTATTTTCCTTACCTCCCTTTTTTCGTTTTCTGTTCCTTGTTGAACAATATACTTCATTTTTTTAAAAAGTGTCTCTCTCTCTCTCTCGAGGGGGTGGGGGAGAGGCGAGTACATAGTTCTCTTCCGTGTGGGTCCTGCCCTGAACCCCTTTTTACACGGAACCAGGACAATACCTATACTGGGACTTCACTTCTTTAATTCCTCATCTTCAGTTTTATATCATTAAATTAAATGTATTTAATTCTTAATAATTTTTCTATGTTCTTTGTTGTTTCACTTTTGAGAATGAATGTTGTTTTACAACAAACAAAGCCTAAAGCGTATGTTCCAAAATATTTTCCTCAATTTTTGTGATTTCTTCATGCTCTTTCTTTTGCCTTTGTCTTTGGCTGTCTCACTTTTCTGCCTGTCCTATCTGTCTTTACTCCTGCTCTTTGATTCATTTAGGCCTTATTTCTACCACTACAAATCAGTGCTATGTAGGAACTTGAGCCCTTATGATATTAATATTCAAGGCTGAAACTACTGAATAAAATTTTCTCTGCCTATTTCACCTCTCTTTGGATGCTCCTAGGATTAGCGGAGATTAACATGTTTCGAACTATGTACCAGACTCACTTCTCATTAGTTACTCTGACATCCTCAAGATCTTCGTGCTTCCTTCTGGCCTCCAACCAGTTTTTCTGTCTCTTGCAGCAAGAGCATGCTGATTTGACACTTCGAAAGCAGCGTTTCTGCTTAAGTAACATTTAGCATTTCTGAAGCTAAAATTAAGTAGAGATATGTATCTCAGGAACACTGCTATAAATGCAAATTTTCAATTAACTTTTCTCCTTTCCCATTTTTTAAAAGTTAACTTCAGAATTGCAGGCCTGGAGGACAAAATTCAAATGGATGGAATGCATGTCCTTTCTCAACACATACACAGTGATAATTTCAGATGATCTCCGTTAATTTACTGCACTGACAGTAAACAGATCTGAGTTGCGCAAATAAGTACCATTATTGGAAATTATCATTTGAAGTGGATAAATAATAAATGAGCATGGTGAATGAATTTGCTTTGCCCTATGAAAGTACTTGCAGGTTAGGAAATTTCTAGCATTCAAAGCTTTTATCTACATTGTAACAGTTTTGTAAATATCAGCTGAGAGACTCCCCAGTCAGTGAGATCTAGAATTTGCATTTTTTCTTGGCCGTTCCCTATTTAGCTGCAGTGAGTAGACAGATGCCCACCTGCTTTTCTTACTCTGGATGATGTTCATATGGAATTATGGCCAGTATTGTATTCTTTATTTTCTTTCACAGAAAAAAAAAAAAAAAATTCATTTCCATTGTTAGCTGTTGCTGTTTTATAAAACTTCCAGGTAGAGCATCAAGTACTAATATGGAAACTGATCCTTTCAAGTGATCATCTCAACAGTAAAAAAGGATATAGAGGACTTCATTTTTAAAAGTGGTCTCTTTGTCAAAATGATACAATTTTAAACCTGATTTTCATGACACATCCTTTAATATGGACCATTAATTTGAGGACCAGATAAAAAACTGGCTAACTACTTTAGAAGCTCAAGTTTAAAAGATGGATAAAAGTGTCTGTACAATTGCTTGCATCTCCTTAACTCCAGCTTTTAATCCATGACATAAACATTGGTGAGTAAAAGGAGCTTCAGTGCTAGTAGAAAGGCAACACTGAATGATGCTGTTAGGAACTACAAAATGTATGGAAAATGACCACTAAGATTCTGACTCCTTTTCATCTGTCACTTTCAGAATGTTAAAGGGCAATTCCCTTGCACTTGAGAACTCTTGCGTACCACTAAAATGAAGTAAACAAACATTTATGCAAATAAAAATGGGTATTGAGAAACAGAAAAGATTATGATGCAAAATGTGCCTTTGATTTGAAAGTGTGGGAATGTAATTTAAAGTAAAATCACATACAAGTATGTGAAGTAGCCGTATTTTCAATAATTTCTATATTTCTGGATACTAACACAATTTTAGGAAAGTTGCAAAATAACTCCTGAAATGAAACATTTTTAATAACACTTTTAGTCCTTCTGTTTTTAAGTCAGATGGTGTATGGTCAGCTCTAGTTTAGCTGCACATATATTTGTAATAAGCTTTGTCGATACAGAACAAATACTGTCATGTGTGTATCCAACTAGAACTGGACTATGCATGTAAAGGGACTGCAAATCAGTACAGTTTGACTGGGAACATAATAGTAGGAGAGAGTAGGTGAGCCAGTTACTAACAGTATCAGCAACAACTGGAAGAGAAAACTGTTTGTTTTTTGTTTTTTTTTTTCCTATTAAGTGATTATGCACAGTATTAGTACCAAGAACACCAGACGCTACAGCTTCTCTTGTAGATGTAATAGGCAAAAACTATGGGCAATGAACCAAACAAAATTTCCACTGCAGTTTAGTAAGTTATTATTAACTCTGAACCTGTTCCTGTTTTTTCTTCTATTTCAGTTCTGAATGTTTGTGTTGCAGCTCTGAAATTAATTTTATTTCTATAAAATATGTGATTTTTGGCATGCAGACAGAAATTACAATTCAGTTATGTATTTTTAATTTAAATATCCACATATCTCCATCAGTGATAGTATTAAATGCATGGTAGGCATCTAGACATAAAATGAAAAAAAAATAATATATGGAACAACTTATATTTCTTTTACCTAAGCAAATAGCGAGAAAGATGAACTTTTGATATGTGCCAGTCACCTTCACTTTTATCCATTTAGAATATTGCCTGAGAACACTGTTATAAGGATAATATTAACAGAATAATTTGTAGTAAAATTCCCAGTAAATACTATAAATCTTGAATAAATGACATATTTTGGGCTGTATAGGAGTTTTGCAAATAGCGAGCCAAGTATAGTCACTTGAAGTAGACTTCATTTTACTTTAGAGAGGGAAATGCTAGTTGCTTTATGTTCCCATTGTAGTGGATGGAAAGAAATATATACCTTTAGAATACACTTTCATTTGACCTGGTTGACCAACTTCAGCACACGTTAAATCATATGTTATGATGTTTATAGATATTTGTATTAGTCTGCATTTGGTCAGACACTTAACTCTAGTTTGATCAGATGCTTGCCTTCATATTTCTTAGAGCAAATTGGTTCAGAATGTCACTCTGAAAGTTTGTAACTTTATAACAATTTTCTGAAAAAAATATATACATGGCCGATGTATGCCATTTGTCACACATTCTGTACAACTTGCTTCTCCCATCTGTCTTCTAGAAAATAATCATGCTGGATTCATAGACGAAAATCAAAACTAACCGATTTTCAGACCGAATAAATTGCCTTTTTTTTATCTTCTCTAAACTGAAATGATTTTTCATGACAACTAGCATCATACACAGTATTTCAAAGTGAGTCATAATTATCTTAAACAAAATTATTTCCTACCTCTGTTAATATAACCTTGAGTCACATTTACCTTCCCATGGCCTTTTGAAATCCATGTCCTTGCACTCACTTTTTTTCCTTCTGGTGAGCTTGCAGTTACTGAAATTACTCTCTTCAGACAGTAGGCTGACACTGCAAGTTTTCACTGGCAATTCATCCAAATTCCCCCATGCCTGTCAGTTTTTAAGAGGCATTTGGACAATGTCCTTTAATAATATGCTTTAACTTTTGGTCAGCCCTGAATTGGTCAGGAAGTTGGACTAGATGATCATTGTAGGTTTCTTACAACTGAAAACTATTCTATTCTATTCTATTCTATTCTATTCTATTCTATTCTATTCTGTTCCTCCCATTACGGGTCTCACAGTATGGTATTTGATTGTTTTAAATATTGACATTATTAATGTCAGTTATGTTAATTAAGATTAACATTTTATTAGTAGCCAACTCCAAATTTTTAGCCAGTATTATTAACTAGAATATAATGTAGGCTCTTCCTTACACACCTGTGAAATATTTAGTGATGTCTAATTCAACAATGTATCAAGAAAGGATGGACATTAAAAATAATTAATTAACAGTCTCAAAGCTTAATGAATATTCCACTTTTTTTTCTCCAGGAGATACTAACGATGAGAGCAAAGACTATGTGGTTAGTGTGGATGAAGGTAGCTGAAACATCACAAAAAAAAAAAGCTTGTGATTTAAAAATAAACAAAAAACAACACCAAAAAAACAAACCAAACCAAACCAAACAAAAAAAAAAAAACCAACCACCCAAAAAAGCTGAGGAGGCAAAAATCCCATACAATTTCTCAGTAAAAAAAACCCTAATACTCTCCATCATATTATGCTGGAACATGCTGTATATGAAATTGCCAATTTATCATTAGGAAGTCAATGAAGGTGGTATCATATCACTGAAATGGGAAAATACAATGCTGCTTTTAAAAGGAAAGAAAATAGCAATCTGAGTAAGTGTAGACTCATTGTCATATGAATCAACAGTATTGAAAGCTGTGGAAAAACTTTTACAGGAAAATATAATCAAAGAAATGGAAGAATGTAGAAAATGAGATGAAATACAACACACATTTAACAGAGGTAGTTTGTGCTTGATTAATTTGATATCTTTTTTGATAAGTGAATTTTTAGACAAGGGAAATGAAGTACATCTAATCCATCTGGACTTGTTCTCTATGCATAATTGATTTTTCAGTTCAACCACTCATCTGAAAAAAAAATAAATTAAAGACTGGAAGAAAAATAATAACACCAATAATGATTACATTAAATTGTTAAGGGCATAGGGAGAAGGTAGCAATTTTTGTAGCTAAATACTTCCTTTCTGTACACATATGCATACATATAATAAAGAGTGATATTTAAAGGTATTATAGCAAATAAGTGAAGAAGGCAGATATGTTCTGTCAGATATAAACAGAAAATAACAACAGTGAGATCATACAAGGCCTTGTCTAAACACTTTTTTAAAAATGTCTTTGCTTGTTTGATTAGTTACTTTAACAATTTTGGGAAAGAAGGATTTCAAAGAGGGATTTAAATTCAAAGTATGTTAAGATGTTAAGTAGTTGCAGCTATGTAGAAAAGTAGTAATTATTAGAAAAGCAAGAGAAATTGTACTATTAATGCTCTAGTACTTAAAACCCAGAAAGCATAGTATCAGAACTAAAACACATCAAACACATGGATAAAATGCTTGTAGGG
>NW_008591355.1:56368-70135 GCF_000691845.1 Merops nubicus
TTTAAGTTGCTAAATCAAAATGGAATTTAAATTTAAAATAAGTATAAATACAAATCAAATTAGTAACATTATAGAAAATAAAAAAAGTTTGAATAAGCCTATGGGACACAACCTACAAAAAATAAGCAGCATAACAATCCCATTAATAGGAACAGTAACTCATTAATTTAGCAAAAGTATTAGAAATCAGTATCATTGTATTGGAAACAATTTTTAAAGCATCACATACCTCATCTTATCCCTTCAGGAGGATGTTCTAGTTGATCATAAGGCTTTACTTTTATTCAGATGGTAAAAGAAGACAGATATGTCCTCAGAAATCCCATCATAAATGTGACAGTGGCTATTATGTTGAAGACAGACAGCATAATCAGATAGGTTGGCTGACTAATTTTATAAAGTGTCTTAGTCTCTGTATCAATATGCTTCTTTAAAAAACTCCTAAAAAAAAGGGAATGTTTCCTTATAGTGGAAAATAAATAAGTGAAAAGAGATAAAAATAATCGTTGTTTACTGCATATATCATTAAAAATACTTGTTAAACGTATCTGCCACAGTTTGGTGAACATACAAAGAGGTTTATTAGACAAATTGCTTCTAATAAAATTAAGATGTCCATGATTTGCATTACAGTTCTCATGAAGATAATATCTAATATTTTTATTATCTCTTGGAAGGCAGAAAAATCTTTAGCCAAATAGAATGTAAATATATGTTTCTTGTATTAAAAATAATAATTGAGAAAAACTAAGAACCATCACATTCCTTCCACATATGACAATCCTGGAAAGTTAGATTTAATGAGCAGAGTGTTTTCATTTAGCAAGAAAACCTAGAGGTACCTACCATCACTGTTTAAGAAAACTAGGACCTTCTGCATTGTACTTTTTGGTAATAATGAAGTCAACATGGAATATCAAAAAATGTAATTGCATTATTTCAAATACTTTAGATTTTTATTTCAGTTGAAAACATTTTAGTAGAAGCAAGTGTAGAAGCTGAGAAAAAATAATGAAAGATAGCTATGATTTATATTTCTATAAAATACTTAGAAAATATGCAGGACTGCTTGACATGTGAGGTGCATGTGGAAAAAAGAGTTTTTAAATGGGAAAACCATTTTCATTAACAATTTTTGTATGTACAATAGTCTAGTCTTTTTAATAGTTAGCTCAAGAACTCTCAAGTATTAACTCCCATGTTCTTTTTCCTGACACAACAAGGCTCAAATACTGTCAGGCTGGACACTTCAGTTCCCTACATGCCATTTTATTCTTGTCACTCTCATTTTGAAAGAAACAATGTCAAAAAAGTTGCTTTTGCTTTCCCAGAATGCTCAGTTACGGTCGTTGTCAGATGAATAACTTCCAAATCACAGCAGTTTAAGTGAAACACATGCTAGAAATAAAACATACCTTGCCATTCATTATGACCGGTAAGGTTTTCGGGCAGCTGCTGTTGCAATTTTGCTAGAGTTACTTTATGGAGACATTTTCTAAAGAGGGAATAACCTGTCCATTTAAGCCATTATGAATCTATTATTGTTCTTTTTTTCTTGAGATATGTTTATTTTAAATCTGAAACTGTAAGATACATTCTTATCAGAATAAGCATCTTCTCAAAGGTGAAGTATTTTTTTCTTTTTGTTTGCTTGAACAAAAGTTAAGCTCTGTTTTAAACTTATGTTGGCATTTTCATCAAACTTACTAGGGAAATCATTGATCTTCCTATTAACAAGACGTTTGTAACAGTGTCAAATAATGATAAAAATAACAGAATCCATTATGATATAAGGAACCAAAATAAGTTTCTAAACATTTTTTTATTTACACTGCAGCTTGTACATGTGTCAACAGTCCAGCAGGAGTAAAAAGAAAGTACAATCTCTACCAGTATCAGTAAAGACTGTGCGATGAATGGATTGAAAGCAGGACTTGGGCATATCAGTAGATGAAAAAATAGATATGAGCCAGCAGTGATGTGTGCCTACCGCCCAGAAAGCAAATCACATTTTAGGCTGCATAAAAAGAAGTGTGGCCTGCGGGATGAAGGAGGTGATTCTGCTCCTCTCCTCTCCTCTCCTCTCCTCTCCACTCCTCTCCTCTCCTCTCCTCTCCTCTCCTCTCCTCCTCCCCTCTTCCTCTTTCCTCTCCCTCTCCCTCTTCCTCAAAAATGATAAGAGGGATGGAATATCTGTCCTATGAAGAAAGACTGAGACACTTGGGGTTGTTCAGCCTGGAGAAGAAAAGGCTCTGGGGAGACCTTACTGCAGCCTTTTTATATACTAAAAAAATCATTTAAGAATGATAGAGATACTTTTTTACCAGGGCCTGCAGTGACAAGACAAATATAACAGTTCTAAAACTAAAAAAAAGGGTATATTTAGATATAAAGAAGAGGATAGATATTACTAGATATATGGAAGGGATTTGGGGTTAAGTTTGTTTGTTTGTTTTTTTGTTTTTCTGTGGGGTGAGACACTGGAACAGGTTTCCCAGAAAATTTGTGGACACTCCATTCCTGGAAGTTTTCAAGGTCAGTTTAGGTGAGGCTTGGAGCAACCTGAAAAATATTGGGGGCGTTGGACTAGATGGTCTGTAAAGGTCCTTCTTAATCCAAACCATTCTATGATTCTCTGATTTTATTCTAGTCACTGGGCCTTCAAGAGTTGCGTATGTGAGATTCTGAAGAATGACAGGGATAATGAATGTAATTCAAAAAGCACAAAAGAAAGATGAAAAAATAAATGTACAATGTGAAAGGCTTCACAAAACCTATATCACGAAGAAAAAATATTTTTAAATATTAGCAACAGGTAACCGAAATGTTTTGATTCCTAATAATATGCCATGAAATGCAAATTAAACTATTTAAAACTTCAGGTTTAGGTCTTTACTTGACAGTTTCAAGATGCTGTGTGAACCTTAGGTAGAGTTTTTTTTCAAATTTAGTGTCTCTTCAGAAACTTCGATGGAAATTTATTCAGCACTTAAGTGAGTTTTAAAGAGCAAAGCTGCAAGGCCGTATAAGCAATGAGACCGGAGATATATGCAACAAATCTTGTCAGGTACAAGAATCCAAGATGTAATGTAGTTCAATAAACTGTATTGGTACCCTTTTTCAGAGGGATAAACTAGAAATTTGTGAGAAAAATGAGAATTATACTAAACTATTCTAAAGAAGGAAAGGACAGAACCAAGACATAATAAACTACAGTTGTTTTCTTCACAAACAAATAAAAACAGGAAATAAGACTATATACCAGAATAAATGTTCTAGAGAATTTAGATTTAAAACTTCTGTCAGCCCTGTAACATACAATGATAGCAAGAAATATAGCCTGCCTGATAAAATAAAAGGGGAAACTTTATCACAATGTGATAAGATAATAATAATTAATTACTCTTTGGAATATGTATGAAACTTTGAGCTGCAGCTTATTGGGCAGTTGTTAGAGACCAAGATGAGACTGACAAAGGCAAGCAAAGAAACAAGTTTCATTCATGTGTTTATTGTAGATAGGACTGTTATGAGCCTATAGGAAGTCTAAAGCAGTAGGCAGAAAGGACCAGTAAAGTCAGCCCATATTTCAGCCTTCAGCTTAGTTCTTTAGTGTATACGCTCACTGGTGGACTATACTGTCTTCACAGTGGAATACAGCTGGAGTAACTAAAGAGCTGAGGACACTGAGATACAGACAGAGAGTATTATTTGCCATCTGAGCATCTGAAGTGTTTGTTTCAAGAATGACAAGCACAGCAGCTAGTGGTAAATACATTTTAGATAATCCAGTAGTGCTCCTAACTGGAAGACCATTGTACACTGAAGAACCCACGTACATAACAGCTTACCTGAGAAGGTACAGGCCTTTGCTGTGCCATGTTGTCATATGATGCATGCCGTATTCAGTCTTCAGGGTTATGTTGTGCTGTGCATAACCCTTGGCAACAGGCTACACTTAGCTGGTAATAATAACAGAGGACCCTCTAGGTAGCTCTCATTTGTATCAGCAATTACACCACCTGTGTGTCCTTGTATTTATCTTAAAGTGGAGCACTACGTACTCCTGTGAACATCCTTTTGTTTGACTCTAGAAATGATTAATAGAATTGTTCTTTTCTAAGAATATCCTACAAGAGCTCAAAATGCCATCAAACAGATGGGATGTGCACTATATACTGTTCCCTGGCTGGAGGTCTGTCTGAGGATATACAACTGTTCCCTGCATATGAAGGCATGTAAGATTATCCATACCATCCTTTTTTTCCCCTACAGTGTTGGCTCAAATAAATGGCATTTCAATCAATTTCTTACCAAACCTGAGTGATCTTTTCACTGGGATCATAATGAACACTAACCCTAGTGCCTTGCAGCAGTGCACTACAAATCCCAAGGTAGTTAACTTAGACTTTTAAGCCATCTGAGAGCATTTGTTCCCTTGCAATACAAATTCTAGAGATATAATGGATGTTCTTTCACTATCTGAAGCCAGAACACAGCAATACATTCAATTTTGCATCTTCCAGAAAATAGGATGTCAGTCCTCACCTTAGCTGTTCAGAATCAGAGCAGCTATAGTGTAAGTATCCTTTCTGCCCTATGCTGCCTGTACTATGCAGGTGATAACTTGATCTGAACACATTCATTAGACACCTGGCCATTCTCAAATGCTAATGGACAATTATCTACAGTTTTAGGTTTAAGTATAACAGTAGAAATATAATTCCTATTCATAAACAGTAAATAGAAATGCTGTTTGTTCCTTCTTTCTGTTTAAATGGCACATTAACCTTTTTTGACTAATCTAGTGATAATAGTCACATGGCATTATTTTATTAAAGAGCATTTCATGTCAGTCTTAATAGCTCCAATCAAACACCACTTACTGTTTGCCCTTGGAGTGTTCACTTCTTGTGTTATTTGCATAGACAAATCATATAATACACCTCTCTGATGCAAATCTCACTGATTAATACACATATTTATTTTGCACGAAAGGACTTCATAGGTTAAAGATACACTAACTAGAAGAGGAACAAGTGCAGAGAATAGGAATACGCCAAGTCTTCAGTCATGTGAAGTTCCCCACGTTGGCAATCATCATAATTCCACTGAAAGCAATGGAGCTAAACTGACTTTAATCTAAAACTTAATTTCATGAGTTTACCCTGAAAATGAAGACCCAGGCATTTTGTTGGTAATAGCTGTGTTTGTAGGTTCCTGCATTCTTTGTGACCTTGTCAAGGTTCCTCAAATCTTTTTATTAATTCCTTTGTCTTCAAGCTATAATGTACAAATCTGCGCACTGAAATCATCAACTTAATCTAGGCATCTTTTTCTCAATGTGTATTCAAGACTCTGATTTCATTATGGAACAACATAATATTTGTTATATTTGTTAGTTCTAATAAGTTATTTGTTGCTCCTTTTTTGTTAAATCTGTGCTTCCATTAATAACTACATCAAGTAGAAAGTGGCAAAATCAAGATTTTCAGATTGGATATAAAGTTGAAGGAAGTAAACATAAATATTTCAAAATAAAGAGTTTTAATCTTTTGTATACTTACCAAGAAATTTAAATAGGTCTGTGATAAAACTCCAATCAACCAGAGAAACGACATCCTATTTTCTGAGGCTGAAATTAAATTGTATTCTTATTTCTTTCCTTTTCATTTAGAAATCAAATAAGAATTCAGTTTGATCTAAAAAAAAAAAAAAAAAAAAAAAAAGCTTTTTGAGGAGTTTCACAAAGAAATACTGGACACACATGTGACTCTTTTAGCACATACCTTGAACTATCAAGTACCATTATCAACATAAAGTCATCACTAACTTGTATCCTAGCACTGAAAGAACTTAAAATTACATGGAGCTTAAGTTTCCACAAGTAGATTGAATAGGTGCTTAATTTTCTACTGCTGAACATCTTTTAAAGCCCAGGAAGAAGCCCCATCTGACTACACAGACTGGTGCCTATGCTTACAGGTAGCTCTAAACTGGTGGGCATACTATGACAAAAAGGTAAACAAGACAAATAGTGGCAAATTGCTTAGAAGACTTGTTTAGGAAGCAGAAGACACATATTCGTGCTTCTGCCTACCCAGTTTGGAGCTGGGATTAGAAGGCAGATTTACCTTCTTCTTGCTCATGCAGAAAGGATTAACTTTGGCAAGAGGAACAAATAAATCATACTACTCAATATTTTTAATCTGAAATAATCTTTAGGAGGCTGGAGACTTGTGAGTCTAAGACTTGAGACCTGAATATCATACACAGTTGGGGTACAAGAATATCTTCAAATTATTGGTAATATTTCTTATGTCTGAAGTGCCTCAGGAGGGGTATTTTGCAACTGACAGTTCACGTTGACAAAAGGTACTATTCTGCAGTACAGAATGCAGTTAACCAGCTGGACTCTTAAAACACACTGTTAAGAAATACTTTCTTTCTTTAGTGAAGCTGAAGTGGACACTTTATTGGAGCCCCTAACACCTTTTACCCCATAAACAAACATCACACAGGTTAATCCTGGTTTCTGCAGGTTTTACTCAATGAGCTGTCTTAAAGAAAGATTTAAGCTTCAATTTCCTGCTCAGCAGCACTTTTGACCTTAGAAAACAAGGTCATATTATTGTGCCTTAGTTCCTTTTTTTTTTCTGTAAAATAGAGACTTCTATAGTGTTCTGATAAAGAACACTCCAGAAAATATAGTTTCTCTCCCAAAATAGTATTTTTTTTAAATATGCAGGATGCTCCCTGGATTCTCTTTGGGATGCTTTTTCTTTTGTTGGGGGGAGGGTACAGTAGCAGAGATTACTTTGGTTCTTTGCTTTAAAAAAATTACAATGTCTATCTTTTCAGCTATTGCCATATGATTGCTGTCATGATGTTTTGTTTTTTTTTTTTCCCATGTGCCGCTTTCTGGGACTATTGTATGGGAAGGTTCACCCAAAAGAAACAAAGAATGAGCAAAATTTTACTCTGTCTAATTTAAGAGAAAAAACACACAAGCCAGAAAGCAATTAAAAATGTGAGCTTACTTGAAAGATGTGCCATAGCTATTTCCAAGAGTCCAAAGGATTCTGGGCTATTTGGAAGAAATAAAAGAACAAAAATATCCCCCAAGAACCTCAGGATGTGTTCATAAACAGTTTATATAAGGTTTCTGGGAAGAGGAAGGAAGAGAATGAGATGTGACAGAGGAAGCCCCTAATGTTACAAAGCAAACATATCAACAACTAGAACTGTGTCTAGCTCCCCTAACAATGAATTACATCCCTTACTTCCCCATTGAAACAGCTGGAGCTGCATATAAAAAGACATGAAGAGCTGTGTGAAAATTGCAGACATATTGTTACTTTCTGTAGTCAAATAAGTTTAATTCCATAGCTAAGTTAGTATTTTGCTAAAGCCTGAGCAATTATCAGAATACACAAGAGCATCTTACCATCATTAATAGTAAATGTATTACACAGAATAAGAAAATATGTAGCTGTCACAGCACACTGGAAATCTATTCAAAGAACAGCAAGAACACCATAATAAACTGGCATCTAGTATCTTCTTTTGAAACAGTCTGAAAAATAAAACAAGCATTTAATGTTATTTTGTGTATACTTAGTATAAATACTAATTGCTTGATCTTTAGGAATAGTACGGAAAGTAATTTACTTTAAGGAATTCATCTACTGTTCTGTAAGTTTTGGAGTTTTTTAGTTCTCCTAAATGGCTAATTTACTGCATCACCTGCTGCACGAAGGCCTTTTTTTAGATATATAGCTTTCAACTATTTTATATTTTAAGAGTAGAAATACTTGTACAGACAGCCAGTGGAAGAACTTTGTGTTGTATAAGCTCTTTAACAGTTTCAGTCACCAATGACAGGGCAGAGATATTAGTGCTGCTGCGTGCTGTAACAGTCAGAGATTTCAATCACAATCAGGACTGTGCAATCACTGTAATAAGGGTCACCTTTTCCTAAGAGGACTACTATGTAATTAAACAACAAAATTGAAATGAAAGATTTTTTAAAATTTATTTTGTGAGGCAATTTACCCACTGTATGAACTGAATAGGGAGCACAAATGGATTTGAGAGAAAGCTGTTTAGAGGAAAAGAGAATCAGTTTTCTTAGCTATTTTAACTTCTGTTTTAGAAACATACTTTATGAAAAATTGATTTTTTTTTTTATTTTTTTTTTTTTTTAATAAGAAAGCAATGTTTCATTTTTGGTCTCGTTTGGTTGGACTTATTTCCTGAGTCAATACTCAGGAAAGTTTCATATTTTTAGAAAATTCAGTGAATGACAATTTGTTGCAATGAATTTCTAGTAAGTATTTTTAGAAAATCATTATTTTCCTTTATCAGTCTGAAATTTGCTGCCTTTCACTATGGCTAAATAAACTTGGTTATTGTTAAAATGGCATTCTTATCCCCCTACCTCTCAAGATTTCATGGCCCTCCTCAGTTTTCTCTACTTCAAAGTAAAGACTACTGGTTTCATACTATCAGATACCTTTGATTACCATTTTGAAAAGGAATTTGTAAACCATATAAACTCTATAAAGAAATCATAAATTGCAATAATGTGGAGAAAGCTACCCTTTATTTACACAATGTAAAACTGTTGAATAGTACTTAAAAAGACCCAAATATAGAATTAGCACACAAACTCATAATTATTATCACAGCTTCAGATGATAATAAACATATTAATATTAAAATTGAGATCACCTTAACATGTTGAATTAGCTTCTTTAATTAAAAAATTATGTTCTTTTCCTAATAAATGGCATTTTTGCTTGAATTTCAAAGAATTTATCAGTCCAAGCTAGTTCCTAGCTGAATTCTAATCTAGCTGCATGATTCATGAATATGTCCTGAAAAATCACAGGATGTTTTTGGAGCAGTTGAGTATAAATATATCATCTGCTGAAGCCAGTTGAACTGTTTTAGTTAGGAACACACCATATGTTTTGTACACAATATTAAAACTCTGCTTTCCTCTTTTTTTTTATGTTCCCCCATATATTCAGTTCAATGTTTTGAGCTTATTCTCACAAATTTTAATTCAGCAACAACTTGCTTAGCATATTAGTAGTCACAAAATCCTGGACTATAGAGAAACGTAGTTTTGAACATCTTTGTTACTAACAAAAAGTATTTTGTGTCCACGTCTGTGCAGCATAAGATCTATCAAGGGCAGCTCGGGTAGAAATAGGTATGAATCAGACTCTAGAAGGCAAAACCTGTATGTAAATATTAGGTCCAGACACTCATAAATGGCAAGTATTTCATCGTGTAATTCTAACATGGGAGCCAAACAAGTATATTCATAATTCTTCCTCAAGTGTGGTTACAAATGGAAACCATCTGGAACATATTTTGCTTCGAAATAAATTACATTCTCACATAGTGAACTGTCAAAAAGAAAGACTGATTTGTGGAGTATTTCAAATACTAGCTTAGGAATTGAGGCTTTGGGTCAAATCCTTTCTCTACCATGGATTGCTTTTGTGATCTTTGGCATATCGCATAAATCTAGGTATCAGAAAAGGACTTACAAGCCTAAGGTCTAAGTTGTGATCTCAAGGCCACTTCATTGTGGAAGCACTTGTACTCTGGAGATGTCATTATTTTTACCTGTAGAGTTCCTAAAATTGCCATAACTGCATACTGGCAGAAGTCAATACATTCCACATAGCTCAGCTTATTGCTTAGACATGTTTATGGTTACAAGTTGTCCTATTTATCTTGGAGAAGATTCAGAATCTAGATGTCCCTCTCCCTAAATCCTTTGTCTGACCAACACGGTCAGAGCACTCATAACAACTATCACAAGACTGGGATCTTCATATAAACATGAGTCATTAGTTTCTTTAAGAATATAGAAAATAACACAGATGTGATATATTCCTGTCGTCCAGTAGCTTCACTGTAAGCATGCTGGTGTACAGAGACAGATTCTTCTTATCTAGCTTTATTGGTGTATTGGAAGTCACCTGCAAAGGAGCTGAATCACCTTTTGGAGATATCTAGCTCTTTCCTTCAACTACAAAGACAAAGAAACTAGCGGAAATCTATAAAACCATTACAAGCTCCTTACAGCTGGGTATGAAGAATTCCATTCTGATTACTCCCTGAGCAACTCGTTATCATTTTTTATTTCATTCTTCAGTGTCTGGCTTCTCTAGGCGCAGCTTGGAAAGCTGGCATACCTCTTTGAGTGGCTGCAGTTCATCCTACCTGCAAGGCCTACTAGGCAGCAGCTGACTAAAACCTAACTGGTGATTTGATATATGAGTGTGAGATCAAAGACCCCAGGTGTGCATGGTTGATATGGGCTCTAAGTGTTATAGAGACAGAGACTTGGACCTTAGGTACTTCTGTAGAAATACTAACTTACGGATGCATCATTCTGGCTGTTAGTATTGTTAGATTAATATAACGTGCATGCATCCCAACTTTTAAGAACTGATTATAATTGCTTTCGTACATATTTTGAGTCATGTTTTTGATTAATTTACCAAAAGAGCTGCTCAGGTAAATTAAAAAATTCCAGGGAGCTTTCTTTTAAATCCTTTTATTTTCAACCCAAGGGCAACTCTCAATTGTCAAAGTAGGTAAGACTTTTTTTTTTTCCATAAAATATCCAAATGTGTTTTTTCATACTGCAAAAGAGTGGATTTTGTAACCCACTTTGCTTTAATGTTCAATACTATTTTCTTTTATCCTAAATTTTGGCAGTCGCACATGGTATTTTTTGGGATTTGTGCTTTGTATAAATATTTAATTGAATTCTTTAGCTACATACTGCACATATTCTGCAAGTGGCAGATGGTAAAATGAGAAAACATTTGTTTAAAAGTCAAAATAATCAACAAAAGAATAGATCAACTTTCTCCTATGGAAGACAGTAATTTTGCGCACCTCTATGCTTTATATCAAGTGGGAACAACAAAGGAAACACCACTGTAAAATGCTTTGTTTAAAAAAAACAAAAAAAAAAAAAAAGAAAGAAGAGAAAAACCAACCCAAAGAAAGACTGTCATGTTAATGATCAAACAAATGCAGAAAAGCGTCAATGGAGTCATAAGCTATGTTATAAACCAGATCTTTCCTATCTCCTCTTTTTCAGAAAATATCTAACATGAACTGCTTAAGAAGCTGCAGAATTCTTTATTTTCTTATTGAAGTTATTGTCTATTGTAAGTACCCCTAGGCCTTCAGATTTTAATAAGGGCACCATGAATTGGAAAAAGAAGGTTACTGCTCTCTAACTTATGCTTCTCCTTTCTAACTCACGTTGCTGCTTAAAGATGAAAAATGCTTGATATGACAACACTTGTTGGGCAGTTTCTGTAACTTTTAACACTTGGACTTGCAACACTGTGTACAGCTCCTCATTTTATATTTTCCAGAAGGTGAAAGAAATATTCAAATAATAAGTTAATTGTATATTATTTCTAGCTCTGCAAATAACAATCCTTTTACTTTTTTTTTCTAATTTTAATGGAATGGCTGTAAAATTCTTTTCCAAAGCAAGACCTTTGGAATACAATTGTTCAGAAATGTTAAATTAACTTTACTGACTCTGAAGTTGCATTACCAACACTATCTGGACATTTTTTATTTTTTCCTCTGTGTAACTCATACTAACCTTGCAGTTTCTGATGATACCAATAGGCATTGCCTGGTCAAGCTTCTCTATCCGAAGATGGCTTTTTGGTTTCATTGAAGCAATGAATTTTATGGAATCCCTCTTTCCTTGCAAACAGACTGTGAGAATGATGAAATTAAATAATTTCCTCTTATGTTTTTGAAAAACTTTGGTCATGGAATATCTTATTTTTTACTTCATTTATTGATTTACAGTTTTCCACTAGCAAAAATCAGCATTTTAAAGAGAAAAATGCCATAAAACAAGTTCAAACTACTGAATTTTGAAACGCTCTTCAGCAGAGCAAAAGGTGTAAATGAAGCTATGTGTAATGTCATTTGAGGTTAATGACAAAATAAATTGTTTCCCGATTTTTGGAGAAAGCTTTTGTGAAGAGATGTATTGCTGTAAGCTTGAAATCCATGCTCTGTGACAGCTGCTGACTAGCAATGAGATCTAATGAGCTGTCTCTTTACCAGACAAAAAATAACATTTGAAACAACAACCTCTTTGCAAATTGTAAGAGCATGGGAGCAGAGACAACTTCTCTATCCTGAGATGATAAGCGCATGCTGATATCAACAGTACTTCAATTCAAAAGCAAACCTCTGCTGCTCAATTCAAATGTGAAAATGGAATGTGAGATTAGTGTTTGCACAGACAATCAAGGTTTGCATTTATTTCCTTGTGTGCTTTTTTGTAATAAAGTAATGCTTTCGCTATTTTAAAGCTATTATTATCTAAGTGAATGTAGTGCCCTAGGAAACACAAACTATATTATGCTAATCTAATCTAAACCTATAGACTGAAATATATTGTAAATATTTCTATATTCTGAAAGAGGTCTGATGTATGTATCAATGTGAAAAAGGATTTCACATACAAAGACAAATGCACCTACTCAAAGTTGGCTCTGAGTTTGTCTATCAGTTCAAATAATATTTCAGAAGACAACACGGAAGCTAAGGACAAAGGACTGGAAAGTAATCTTATCTACTACAGTCTTAATGAAGAATCACTTCATACTGATACACTGGGTTAATGTTCATCCAAAAATGAAGGATGAACATCAAAAGGTATCAAAAACAGGAAGCCTTAACTCTTATTTACCTTCTCTGTTTCTTTTTTGTACTAAAACATACTTTATTTTTATAATCCTTACCAAATTTTTAATTACAACTGAGCAGTTCTGATGTTGCATAGTTTCTCATAAATTCTCTGTTATTGAATTTGCTAAAGAACATGCCTTGTGCTAGAGCTACAAGGGTTTGAAAAATTATCCCACTGCCATAAATAACTTAGTTTTCAAAACATGTAGTGTATTTTTTTACCTACATTTCAGTCTCTCTGATGACTGAGTAAATACATTTCCTGGAAAAAAAAAAAAAAAGTTATATTATGTAAAGCAGCTGGCAAACAAGAGGAGTTCCAAATGAAATACATAAGGTTTGTTGGGGTTTTGTTGTTGTTGTTGTTGGTTTTTTTGTTTTGTTGTTTTGTTGTTTTCTGTTTATTTTTTTTTTAATCTCTCTGTAAATACTCATATATATCTATATATACACTGTATTTTTAACAAGTAGGTAAGAATGCACCCATTACCATTGACATTTATTTACATAATAAGTATTAATACTGTCAACTAGATTAGTCATGATAAGCGAAATATGTATTAGAAGGGCTAAAGGTATGCATTCTTATATACCTTACTACTTTAATTATTGGTAAAACAAAGTTACAAGTATATCATGGTAAACTGTCCTGGTTCAGCTAGGATAGGGATGGCAGGGATGCGAGCTGGCCATTGCCATTCAGAGCTCATGTGGTTTGTTTTGGTCCCTCTTGTTTTATATACTGTTTCATTACTGTTATTGTTATTACTGTAGTTTATTGCTCCTTTTGTGTTGTTGTATTAAATTCTCCTTATCTCAACCCACAGGGCATTGTATTTTTCTCCTTTCTCTCTTTCCCATTTTGAGGGTGGAGGGGGGCAAGCAGGTAGCCACATGATGTGCAGCTCCCAGCTGAGTGTAAACCACAACATAGGTATAAGAAATTTAATGGATATAGGATTTTATTGAACTGATGGTTTGAACATACAGTGGCAAGGA
>NW_008591355.1:70166-71322 GCF_000691845.1 Merops nubicus
CTAAGTTTCATAGTCTTTGATTAATATCCAGGAGAACCTATTGCTGACAAATGAACTGAAGAATGCAGTTCCATCAGTGAAACAGTAACCTACAGAGAACTATGAGAACATTAATCAAACATCTTGTACAAAGGAAACAGCATGTAAAGTGAACACAAAAGAAAACAAAATGTAATGAGAACTAAACATGAAGTTCAATGGTACCAAAGAAAAACCCTGTAGAAACACGAACAGACTGGCCTTTAGCCTGCATTGCTTCTTTCTTGTATAGTTATTTCACTGATATAAACAAGTTATGAAAAGCTGCAGTTTCAATTTCAAGGCATTTCTCTATATAACCACTTTTCTAATAAAGGAGTTGCTGTATGAAAAATCCAGGAGGAAACTGTCAGTGCCTACTAAGTGCAAGGAGGCACAATTTTTATTAAGCACCAATCTTGTATCTTACATCGAGAAGACATGATTATAAAACACTGTCCTTTATGGATGTTCCCAAAGCACAGCTCTAGATCATATAATGGCTTATCCAGATTTTCCATACTAGCTAAGGACTATTTCCATAATATTTCCATAATAGCTAAGGACTATTACCTCTAGCATTTTTTTTACTGACACACAGCTAGCTGAGCAAAAGCAACGATTTGTGTCCCTGTGGCCTACTGCTGGCTTTTAATACACCAAGAGAAGAGTCAAATTAACTGGCTGAACAGCTGTCTGTTCTTTTTAAACTAGGCAATAAAATAATGAGATGTTATCAAAAAACTAAAGGACTCCTCTAAGTGCTTTAGTTAATTCGATTTTTTAATCAGATCCCTATGTCATTCCATGTAACAGGATCAAAGTTACTTTTTTAGCTCACCATAGCTCCTTCACATGGCTTACCATCAGAACACTTTACAGTAAAATGAAAAGAAAGATTCAGGCATAGAAATGTGAGTTACTTTCTTTTAAAAAGACAAAGTAGTTACTGTCATAGTTGTGTGAGACGTACAACCTCAATGTTTTTGGTTTGACTACCTTCAGTTATACTTTTCTATTTTTAGGAAAAAAAGGCTGAAGTCTAATGTTCAATAATTTATAATGTTAAACAAGAAAAATCTGATAAAACATCACAAAGATTTTAGTTTTTAGTGTGTTGCCACAAAAAAAAAAAAAA
>NW_008591356.1:0-33158 GCF_000691845.1 Merops nubicus
CCGCCCCGCGCCACTTCAAAGCAGGCTCTCGGGAGGCGGGGGATCGGCCGGCGGGAGCAAACCACACTGGAACCCCGCTGGAAACGGCCTCGAGTCTTTGATTCCCTCGCATACAGGCCTGAGATCAAAGCTAGGTCCTGGTGTCTGTCAGATACGGCCTTCGTCTCCAGAGAGAGGCAAACCAGCCTCCCCTCAGTCGGGTAACACGATAATTAGACAGCGTGATAATGCATTTATCCCCGTGCTTACAATCCTTCACCGTACATTGCCATTATGTGTACAGGCCACAGCAGCCAGTGGCTTTAATTATAACCTCCATGGCAAAATGACAGGAAGAAGGAATATTCCTAAGAGTAGAAAAATGAGTCTTTTAATTCATTTTTATAGAGCCTTGCTGAATATAATAGCAGAGGTTAATATGAAAGTCTTTGCCAGAGTGTTTGTGTGAACTGATAAACGTGTGTTTATAAAGAAGCAGTGGTGTGTGGATGTTACATTAATACAGGCCAGATATTGGAGCAATATAAGATAAGTCTCAGCCTAGAGAGTAACAGCAGATAGCAAAGCATTTGATTTTTTATGTTAATCTACTGCCCAGAAAATTCATTTGTAAGTGCATATAATAATATTGACATTTATTAAGGGTTGATTTTGAAAGATAAACAGAAGGCCTAAACAAAGATTTCTCATTCATTTAATCAGGAACTCTGAGGCTGCTTTGCAAATCTCAGCTAGAGAAAAACAAATAGATGATATTATCCCTGCTGCAATAAACTGCCTCTATACCTGAGTGGACAAGGTTCCTGGAACAGGAAACCTGATGGCTTGCACCTAGTCTAGAGCGTGTTTTTTCTTGCATATCATTTAACTGCAATTATATTTTTTGAGTTGTTGTGCATTATGAAGCCCTTTATTGAAATAAATGGAGCAAGGAAAGGCAGTGCATTTTGGGAAGCAGGAAACAGTTGTAAAAGGTGTCATTAGAGTTCAGAATTCTGGTGTTTGCAGTTTATCAAGTTTCCACTGCTCAGGGTTTGGAGTCACGAAAAACCCACTGAGTGGTGCATGTCTGGCTGCTGGTCCAGCACAGATTCTCCTTAAAGTCTGTTTCTGCTCCCATCCAGGGAAGTGACCATCTAACCCCAGCCCTTGTGTGCAGGGTCCTGGTGACCATGCCTGGGAGAGCACCAGGACTGGAGGCACCACAGCCTGAGCAACTGCTTGGCTTTCAGGAATGAAGGACAGAAATATAGAGGAAAGGGAGAAATTTAAAGTGAGGAACAACTGGAAGAGACACTCCTGGTTCTTTTGGATATTGAGAAGCTGAGAAGTCTTAGCTCTTCAGAAGAGCTGAAAGGTTACATGATGAAAATCAGGTCCCCTAACACTCCAAAACTGAAACACCTAGGAGAAATGGTCACTTTGGGAAAACTTAAGTGCAGCTATGATCAGCTGGCTACAGGAGGCAACTAAACCACATCTAGATGGGTTAGAACATGAACATGCCTATGTCAGGATAGGAACTGTGTCTGAAGCTGTAGGCCCCTGCTAGCATCCTCACTCTTGTAGCTCTCCTGGGGTAATTAGTGTGTCCAGCCACAAACACAGGCTAAGGAAGCAGGACAAGAGTAAACCTTCCTGGCTGCCACTGTGCGCTTGCTTAGTGATGATCAGTCCTGTGACTTCTACTGGTGGTGTTTGTTTCTTTTCTTCAGTGTGGAACTATGTTCATCAGCCTAAAACGGCCCCTCAAACCCCCATCAGGGGCTGGGGGTCCTTCTCTGCATCTCTTATAAAAATCTGTAAAGCTTTTCTTACAGTCTCCTTTGTTATCTTCTGTGAAGCATTTTCTCCTAGAACTTAATCTTACTGTTACAATGTACTACCTAAAGGATACCAGTCACATTATTTATTCTCATAAAATTTCCATTTTTAATAGAGGAAAATGACTTAACGTAAAAAAGAAAAGCTTTCTGACTTCAGTGGTTCCTTCCTAAAAAAAGTTTCAACCCCAAACCATGTCTTCATGCTACTGGATTAAACCAGTACTACTGGGAACCTGGATTAAAATTTCAAAATCAGCTTGAAGCAGAATATTTTTCAGCAGTCAAAAAAACAAATGAAAGCACACAAATATCAGAAAATCTTTGGGGCAAGGGATGTTTGTTTTTGGGGAGAAGACCTGAAGCAGGCATTACAAATTTCTGTTCTGTGAAAAATAGTGATGGGAATTGCCTAGCTAGCTACAAGTTTTGGTATGTTATTGTTGACTCCTTATTGCAATATTAAAGTGTCAAGTGGATTCAGCCAACTAATGTAACTTTGTTTGCCATATATAAGTGTGTATGTATGTAAATAGATATATATATGTAAATATGCATACATATACATAAAAGCAACTGGTAAATGCAGTATTTCATGTTATAAATCACTCTTTCAACCATCCATTCCAATAACAACCAATGCTGCAGATCTTATAGAATATTCTTACTTGGCTGTGGGTGTTGCCTTGTGGTCATGGCCCTGTGGGGATGTATTAGCCTCCAAATACATGGGCTGAGGAGCTGCAGGGAGAGGAGCACCACAGTTCACAGTGAGGCAAGGGGGTATTTATCAGTAGCTTCCACAAGGTTAGGAATTGCCTCATGAATATTTACATGTGAGAAGAGATAAACTGCGCAAATGTATCCAGGACATCAATTTACAGCTCTGGCATCTCTCTTGGTTTGAGATAAACAGGAAGCTCCCAGAGAGGTGAGCACTGTTCCTGCTGGAGGACAAAAGGGTGAGAAGTCTAGCATGTGAGCACGCTGGAGGAGGTGTTAACACAGGGACTCATCTCCATTGCTCCTGGAAGAACGGGAAGAGGTGGCAGCCATTGCAAAGGCAACAGCAGATGTAGTCATAGCTTGAAGCAGAGCTCCAAAACACTGACCTATATATACTTTAAAAATAGCAAGAATAATGACAATAACAGAGTAAAGCTAGGGAAATATTGAATTATGGGGCTGTAATTCCAACAGACTCTAAGAGTCCCCAGACAGTGAGGGAATTGTGGTTCTGTAGGTCAGTAGCTGATTGGAGTTTTTAATATATATCCCTTCTTTTTTTGCTTGTTGATCACTTAGTAGAGACAAGCTGCTGTTGCCCAATGAACTGCAAGGTCCACAGCACTACCTAAAAAAAGATTCCTCTGTTTTACTTGCACCTAAAACCAGCAAGACCTGGTACCTTGTGAGCCTGAGCCGGGCTATTAGCTTCGTTCCAAATGGGCTAGAGTACGGCTCCATGCGCACCCTAATTAGGAATAATTAGCTCAAGCACTGGTGTATCTGTACGGATTTTGTGTCAGAGCTACACCACATACCTCCAGTACCTCTGCTTTTGCACTGGTGCTCCACAATCTCCCGTTCCTCAGTGTGGACCCTTCCACCCACAGCTGAGTATTTGCTTACCAAAGCCTTTTTGCCTTTCTCCCCCTTCCTGGGAGGAGAGCACACAATGCTCAGTCTTTTCAGTCACAGCTTTCCTGTCCTCTGCCTGGGGCTTCAGAAGCTGGAAGGGGCCAATTCCACATCAGAACCAGCTGGTGAATCCCGATAAACCATCAGCCTATTTACCTTTATAGTTCCTCCAAGCTGGATTGCGTGTGTTCTTAGAAGTCACCATATTTATATCTCACTGGAGATGAGAAGGATTAAATAAATAGCGGTGGTGGATTTTTAGCCCTGGTAAGGAGATCTGCAGGGCTAGAAGCTTTCCTTCATCTGAGATCACATGGCTTTCTCAATTAGGCATAGATCTTGAGTGATAACCATAAATCATTTGAAAACGTGTCCCTCAGTACACTACCCCTTTCAGTTACTTTATGCAGAGTTTAGCCTTTTACCAGCCAAGCTACAGGTGCCATGAAAAGCTCCAGGTTTTGCTCAGCACCGTGTGAGCTTGTTCTGCCAGCCCTGGGGGCCCCTGAAAGTAGAAATACTTTGGTTCCAGCAGCTGTTTTCCCAGAAATACTTAAGTATTTCCTCTTCTCTGAGGAGTCTTAGACTCCAGATCCTTTCCTTTTTTAACCGCAGTATTCTGAAGCATCTCTATTCCCCTTGCTTTCTCTTTTCCACCTGCTGCAGTCTCTCTGAATCCTGCTGTGCTCGAGTAGGCTCTTTTTGTTTAGAGCCCCTCTTCAGCACCTTTCTACCACTGTTTTTTAAAACATTTTTTTCCCAAGTCGGTCCAAGACCGAAGAGATAGACCTGGCAAAGAGCAAAGTCCATTCCCACCAGCAAAATCATCAGAGTTTAGATTTCCAGGTCCTGAGATGCATGCACTTGGATTTCCTTGTGTGTGCAGCTCAGGCAAGCTGTGAATCACCAGGAAAAGCTCTGCTGGTGCCATGCAGCTCCAGGAAGGTGCCAGGCAGCATCACACAGCTTCACCATTTCACAGCAGATGCCTCCAGATGGCCGTTCAGAGAGACTGGCAGAAGGAGGTGGGTCAGCTCTTCATGTGCATTGAGGACTCAGCTGGAAGTGAGGGCAACTAGCAGGGAGTCCTTCTGCAAAATCACAGCTGGTAATGCCCAACAGCTTCCATGTCCTGTCAGCACTTTCAGCAGATCCTCAGGAGTGGCATTTCAGAATGGGAAGGGGCTCCTGTTCACAGTTCTCCAGCCTCTCAGACGTTTTCTTAATCTGTTTTTTTTTGCTTCAAAAAGCTTTGATGACTGAACAATTCCAAACTTATTTCAAGAAGCAACACTAATTAACAAATAAGCTTTCTTTAGATTTCAGTTTGGATCTGATCCTTACAGGTGCAGCTGTTTCACATTTCATGAGAAGGAACTTTGGTACAGGCTATTTTGTTGGGCCTACTACAGAAATATGAGGGGAAGGTTTGTCTAGGTGAGAAAAAGTATTTTTTGAAGTCAGCTAGCTTGCACCTCTTGAAGATCATTTGGCAGACCTCTAAACAAATAGGACACCGTCTGTTTGAACTTCACATTAAGTGGTTGTGTTGCTTTGTGATGCTTTTTAATGTAACAGGAGTCAGAGAATCAGGGCTTACAGCAACACCAAAGTGACAAATGGGGGCCTTCAGCATTTCTGCAATTGCCTTTTCCTTATTTCTGTTTTTTAAAGCAAAATTTGTATTTGGAGCCCAAGCAAACATGACAGCATCCCTTAATCACCTTTCTAATCTTTCCTTTTAAAAAATTATTCCTTAAATTTTGTCCTCTAGCCAGGAGAAGTGAGTTATAAAACAGCTTAATGCTAATTCTTCTTAGTTTGACGAGGCCTAATTAAATTCATACCTCTCTGAGTAAGCTGTTAAAAGCCACAGTTAATCAATGTTTTGGCCCATATATCCTCATTAAGAAAAGTTATTTTTACCAAGAAATAAACCCCACTCTTTAAACCCAAGCCCATAAAGCAAGAACACACCGGTTCCCCTTTGCGCTCTTCTCCGGGGCCAGGGTACTTACACAGCACATAGTTCACCTAGAGTTGTGTGAAGTGGTTTATTCTGCTGAAAATGTACTTTGCCTATGACTCTTCTAAAAAGAGGATTATTGCCCATGGGGCATTGTATTAGCGGGGCTGAGACATCCTGATTCCAAACAGTCATTAAGCAAATCAGAGGTAATTTATACTGTGGGGAACAAACTAATGCAAAGCCTGGCAGCTGTCTGGCCCTTCCAGTACACCTTCAGACAAAACTTTGAAGGTCTGCTCGGGAGCAGTTTCTCTTCTGTTGAGTTGTTGTTGTGACTAGAGGAGGACAGTCAAGTTCGGAGGCAGGCCCCGATCCAGCAGAAGTTTAAACATCTGCATAGTTTTGAGCCTATGAGCAGTCCCATAGGAGTCAACGAGGTTACTTTAAATGCTCAAAATTAGGCATGTGCTTAAGAGCTTTGCTGGACAGGAGCCACGGCAAGAACCAGCCCCAACTGTGACCTAAAATTAAAACTGGAACACTTTAAAGATTAATTAAGGCCTTGTCTACATGGGAAAAATTGTTCATCGTGGCATGAGAAACTTTCTTCTCATGGCATTTGTGGCCCAACTGGATTCAGACCATTTACAGTGGAGTCGGCTCTTATGAGGTTTCGTGACCGCACTCGGGAGGTGTGGAGAGTTTGGGAACGCACCCAATGTTTGGAAGCAAATCTTTCATTCAGCAGTGCGTATGAAATTTGTGTGCTTCGTAGTCATCGTCATGATAGCATCGTCCTTTCAACTCTTGGGAAAATGGCAGAAGCATTCAAGTAGCCAGAAAGCAAACAAACACATTACACACCTCCCTTCTTCACCACAGCTACTGAAACCACCAAACACTGCAAGCTGGAACTGTTTTCCTTTTAAAGCTTAGGGATTTGAGGACTTGGAAACCTGCAGATCTCATTCTCTTTCCCAACAGACATCTGCTTGGGTACCCCAGAAGAGCTATAGAGTAGGAAGGGAACAGTGGGGAATCAGAGAGACCTGTACCTGTGAGAAACCATGATATATGATGAAAAGGTTGGAGTTTTGGTCTTGGATATGAAGGACCTCAGCAACTCTGAACAAGAACAGAGAACTTTGTACGTGCTGTTTTCAGCCTTCCTGCTGTTTCTGTCCTGTGGGAGGACTAGACTTGGTTTTGAGAGTCTTTACTGTAAAAACTGAAGTCTGTTGCTTTGCTGTGGCATGGACACGGAACCCTCTTTCTGCCCTGGGGTAAAGGAGCAGTGTGTCATTGCTTTTGGGGAATGATATGCATTTATCTCTTTAACATTCAAAGAAAGGCAGAGAGTTTTTAGTCAGTCAGGGTCCCTTCTGCTCAGGCTACGCTGCAGCTTTGTTGCTTGGAGTTGAGGCTCTTTCATCTGTATCACAACAGAGCTGGAGAAATCTACTGCAGTGACCAATGGCCACCCTTCACCTTTAGAGACCAAAGGTTTGCTTGCAGGCAGGTTGAATAATCCTTCACCTGAAGAAAATACTCAACCTGAATTATCAGTTCAGCTCTGCTCTGACCTGAGGCAGCTTGAAAAAAGGGGTCTCTGGATAGCTGGAAGTATATAGGCCTGTATTTCCAATATTTTTATAGTCATTTCTTTACAATGCTTTGGCTATTAGTTGGTATGAAGCAGCCAGCTAGTGGGAAAATAGAGAGAAATAATGATACTCAGTGCTCACGTGCTGCCTTCCACTTGTAAAGTGCTTTGCAGTCCCCAGGAGTAACTAATCTCTGCTGGCTTCCATGGGTGTGTGAATCTTGGCTCACTTTGTACAACTCATGTACAATTTTATCCACTAAATAGATGGGTTTTAGTTGTGCTGTTTAGGCAGGGTGTGCTTAGGGGGGGTTGGTGGAGGTGGGAAGTGGAGCAGTTTGCTGGGAGGTTACAGAGGACTGCATTTGTCTTTCTGCTCTGTATCCTAATAGAAGCTCACACACCCAGCTTTTACTGCAGACCTCATGGGACCTCTTTCTGTCCCTAAATTTCTTACAGTAAAGGCTGGCTGGGGGTTACATGAACAGTTAAATACCCTCATAAGGAGGCAGGAGGTTTCTTATGGTTTCCTGTTCCCTGTGCATCCACAGCTCTGCTACCTGCTCCAAGTTTGGATCAAGCCACTACACCACCCCCTACGTTTTTTGTCTCACCTCCAGCAGTTAGAATCAACCCAAATCACTCAAAAATTAAAAAAAAAGGACTGCAAAATTTCATCCCTTACCCTTCTTACAGTTGGCTTACATAAAAGCTAGGGAGAACCTGAACACAGGAAAACAGAATTTATGAGATTTGGAAAAAAAAAAAAAACAAAAAACAACCAGCCTGGTTTGATTTCTTTTCTTCTGTCTTAATGGAAGTGATCCTTAATGCAACCAGGGACTCTTAGTGCAGATATAGCATCACTGGACCAGATTCCCAGCAAAAGGCAATGCAGATGTTCCAGCAGACAGCCAGCTAGGAGGGTTTTTTTCTCTGATATTTCTAGCCCAAGTTTGATGGAATCTGAAGCTGTATGTAAAATACAGCAGGTTGGAAAATTGGGTATTTGTTGTTATTGCCATTACTGCTGTCATTTTCCTGTAAAAAAAGGTCAATGTTTAGTTAAAAGTGCAATGTAAAAATTGGTGAAAAAGCCACAAACCCCAAGTACCCTCAGCTTGAAAGCTACTTCTAACCCTCACAGCCTCGGTTGTCATGCAGGGCCACTGTTTTCTACCTGCTCTGGTCAAGTAATCACTTCTGAAAGGGGCACTCAGGTCCCTGATGGCTACTTGAGAAGAGTTAGCAGGAGCTGTAGCAAAGTCTCCCATCACACATAGGGCTAAAAGTAATGGAAATCCACATCAAAAGGAGAAAAATGAGGGAGGCAGATTTGTTTATATAAATGGCTACACCCCGCATTTTGAAAAATAATATCCTCCTCAGACCCAAAAATGAATTAAATGTTAATTGGAAACAAACAAACAAACAAGCTGGCATAAATAACTTCACAGGTATTGAGGATTAAAATCTAAGCCTGTCTGAAAAGGAAAGGTGGATAAACTGGCTCGGGTGAAATAAAAACTCATGTGAACCTTTGTCTAAAATTCAAATTCAGGCAAACTCAAATCTTTTAAGGTTCAAAAAGACCTTTTTGCTTTAATTATCGCATGTGTCTCCGTTCCCTGGCTTAAGGTATGACTAAAAGCTATGAGGCTAGTCATGAAAATGTTTGGCTCTTTGTTTGGGGCTAAAGCCACGCTGGTGTCTTTCAGCAAGTGCTTATTTTCACAGCCATGGCACTGGCCGGGCAAGTTTCCCTGCAGAGAAACATCTCAGTGGTGCAGACGCCCAACGCGGCCTCTCCAGTGGGATTTAACCCACGGCCATCTTGAGAGAGACCAAGCCTTGGCTGGGACTGCCAGCCTCTGGCAATGCTGAAACCAGAGGTTTTTGTCACGTGGGATGTGTAAGTGGCACCCAACCTAGATTCCACAGAGCCTCACTGACTGTTGAGGAGAGCTGGGTCTTGATTTCAGCCGCCGTTGATTCACTGCAAACCATAGTCCAGATGCAGGTGCTGCAGGGTCCACCATAAACGGGTGGAAATATCTTGCAAACCAGAGGAGACATCAACACCTTTAACACTTTACTTAGCAAAAAGAAATCAGCATTAAAATGGGTATACCTTGAACAAATTAAGCTATATATTTAACTATCTGTGTCTGGATATTTTTAATGGGAATTATGTGTTCTTCAGTGGGAGGCATTTGCTCGAGCACAAAAGGGCTTTACACTGTTTTCTTTTTGGTGTTCTTCCACAGGGACAAGCAAAACACAACAGAGCAGAGGGCATCCTAGTTAGAAATACTTCATGAAGTTATTTAGCCTCCTTCTTTCAGAACTGCTTCTGACTAGACTTTCATTTTCCCATTTTTTTGACATTACCTTGACATTATTGGATCATTTTAAATGAGAGGGGAAAAAACAAAAGTGGTTTGCTCTGTGCACCCTTTTTTGTTTCTTTTGACTCTTGTCCTGGTGGTATATTTTGAGTTGTTTGGGTCACTGGGTGTTGCTTCTGTTTCTTGATGGAGTCACTGCAACTCTTAAGTGTCAGAGTGAAAAAAAAATCAAAGGGATTAAAAATATCAACACAAACTTCCAGGAAGGATTTGCTTGACTGTTCAAGTGAAAAACATGGCACTCTGGTCATGAAAAATGAGAAATAAACTCACAGGTATGAGTCATCTTGGAAAGAAAAATTGTAAATTCAGCCTTGAATATTGCTGAGGCAAACCTGTGAGCGTGGGGTCCTTGTGGCTGTTGCTCAGTACCATTAAGGAAATTCAGTTAGATTTTCAGTAGGTATCAAAACCCCAAAGTGAATTTACATCAGCTGAGGATCTGCCCCCACATATGCCATAAGGAGGAGCGTGAATAAACTTGGAAGTGCAGGAGATTAGGGAGAGGGTAGCTCAAAGCTGATGATTTGCTTTACACAAAAAAACCCACCACCACCAAAACCCAGTGATATCATTGGCAAGCCTGAAACTGTGTCACACAAACATTCATTCAAGATTTTGTGTGCTACGATAAAGTTATGTTTTCCAACCATGTATTTGTACTTACAGGTGAGCTTCCAAGTCCAACATTTTTAGAGGTGCGAGGACAAATGCACTGAAGCCTGGGTAGCTTTCAAAACATCTCTGCATATCGAAAGGTTTTGAGCATGCGGGCTCTGACATAAGCTTCTCAATATTTCCTAATTCTGGAAAAAAATTGAACCTTTCACCTTTGTGTAGAAAGCTCCATTCAGTTTACATTCCAGTTTGGTTACCTTGTTGGTTCAATTTTTTCCTTGACCTATTTGCACATCACTGGACTACTCTCCTATAGCTAATGGTACACATCAGTTGTGCAAAAATGAATGTATTGGAGGCACTTTTAACTATTCCAAGCAGCTAAAAGGTCAAATTGTAAGAAATATCTGAAATAGCTCTCCAGAAAAATGAGAAGAGAAGAACTCAGAAGGTGAGAGCTGTAACATTTATTTCTGGCAACCCATGCTGGTTTATGACTTTCTGCAAGGTGTGTCAAAACAGACCACAGGAGTACCTTTGAAATGAAGATGTAAATTACCATCCCTCTGCTTTCCCCCTGCCCTCCAGTTGGTTTTTTGATTTGTTCTTCTGTTTCTTCTTCTTTTCATTTTTAATTCCCCCTCACCTTCTCCTTTAACCATCCCTGCCAAGGGGAAGGCTGCTGAAGTTGCCAATCCCTCCTGCAGATGCAGCTTTTCCAATTGCACTCTTTAGCACAAGCCCTGGTCCGAAGCCCATCACAACTCCGGGGGATTCTTTCCAGGCGCTTCCACGGGCTTGAGATCAAGTCGAGGAAGGAGAATTTTTTCCAGCGTGCATCTTGCAGCTTTCTGCCCCACCTGTTTCCCACCGGCCCCCGTCATGGGTATTAAATGTAATTCATGGCTAATTCTGGGTATTTACACCTCGACCTCAAAGCCACCCGCGTCCACCTGCGCCCTGGGCTCGGGGAGCGGGCGAGCGGCGGGCTGGCTGGCGGCGGGGCTGACACGGGAGCAGCTGTGTTTGTCTCATCTCCTCCCTGCCAGCTCCCCCTGCTTGGGGCTGGAAGGGTGGACGGAAGCTCCTAAGAGAGGCAGAGCTAAAGAAACATCCAGAGCAGTTTGGTGTTACCGAGCACACATCCACCGTTCAGAAGAACAGAGGGAGAACACGAGGAGGGAGAGAGCATCAGGGAAAAGCTCTGGTAACTACAGCGTAAATACAAACAGACCCCACGTTGCTATGCCCTTCCCTTTAGGTTTCCAAAATGTAGAGAGAGCTTGGCTGTAGGCGTTGGCTTCCTCTAAAGGCAGGGGAACAGCACTGCAAGAGGGCTAAGGTGTTTCTGCAAAGAGTGAGGCTTGAGGAAGGGAAAACCATGGGGGGCCTCCCACGGGTTTGGTTAATGGGGTTTGAGACAACAAACACGTGCAAAACAAATACAAACAGATTGTATGTGGGATGTTTAGTGGGTCTGGAAACAAGAGGTTCTTTTCAGGTGTGAGACGTGGTGGCTTTGGGGATTGCTTTGAGCAACCTGAAAGGGCTAGGGGATGGAGTATGGAAATGGTCAGTTTTCCACAGGGAAGCAGCAGCTGGCTTCATGTACAGTCAGAGAGAGCCTTATGGACTGGGTAATAAATGCTTCTTACCACTGCAGAGCATAGCAAGCAACCATAGCTGTGACTTCTCACCTCTTGCACTATCTGTAGGCACCTGGGGCTGCTCAAACCTGGCTTTCATGAAAAAAATACAAAATTAATGTAAAAACTCTTCATTCTGGGATGAGACTGCTGAAAGTGCTCTGCTGTCCGAGTGTTTGGGGTGGGTACAGAGGGACAAAAGAGCTTGGGAATGGTCATACTGGACCACACCAAAGGTCTGGTCTCCTACCTCCAACAGGGGCCAGTTGTGGATGCTCAGAGACACAGCAAACAAATATTGTTTGATTTAGGCAGTCTTGAAGTTGACTGTATCACTTTCAAGTCAATTTGGGGGAAACTTTTGGTTATCCACATGTAAATTCCAGGTGTAATCACTGGAATATTGTCCATTGACTCACACTACCATCCAAGTGGTGACAAAAAGCAGAATCGAGTTCTTCCCATGTCTTTTTATTTAACTGTCATTCACCAAATGTCACCAAAATGTAGCAGGTTTTGCTCTTAGAGTTGCTGCTGTCATATATGCTTATTTTTCACAAAATATCTAAAGTACCAGTACACATTTAAATATTCCTAGCAAGCTGGAGAAAAGGGCATAGTAATTTAAAAAGCAAAACAAAACTGTGAAATGCATTGGTGGTTATGCAAACTTCTGATGAGTGGCTTTCCCTCTTGGATTATTTAAAAATGTGGAGTTTCACCCCCTTTGTTTCCAATTTTCAAACCCCTCAAAAACATCAAGAGAAATGCAGTGGGAAAATGAATATTTCCCTACCTTTCTGCATGGAGAAATGTATCTAATAAAAGCGTGAGCACAAAGTGTCTCAGAGGGATCTCACTGGAAGTGTTGTGACCCCTTGTATTTTACAGGAAGGGGAGGGAAGTGCAAAGCACTCATAGCCTTGCAAATCAGGAGCTTGTGGGAAACCCCGGCTCTACCCAACTGCCTGTCCATGCTGGCAGAATGATGGACCTCAGTTCCTGAAATGAGAGGGACTTTTGGGACCTCTCTTTTGATGAAGCACAAGAGGGAGGCAGATGTCTCCCAGGCTTTGTCCCACAGGGAATGAGGGACTCATGATCACATCCAAAGGGTTTTGTCACTCATCCTAGAACAGGACGGGGTGAGGGCTCAGGAAACCTCAGCTGATCCTTTCCTCTTACAAATCAGATCAGATTATATGATGGTCCTAGAGCTGCCAAGCTGGTTGGCAGAAAAGCTATGATGAGCCAGAAGGAGCTGAACTCCAGCTGCAGCCATTGCAGCAAGTATCTCGTTTCTTCATCGCCCTTTCTGTGGCATGATTTCTACAGCCACGTGTTTCTGCAGCACTTTACTGGTGTCTTTTTCTCACTCTTACTGACAGGAGGGAGGGGAACAACAACAAAACTCAGCTGAGCAAGGTGTTCTTTGCAGGATACAGGTGCTGTTAGCATGACCTGAGATAGACTCCCGCATGCTCCAAGCCTGAAAACCAGATCAAAGTAAAAATGCTGGGAAATACAAATGTACAGCCTGGTTTTTGACAACCTCACACTGCACCAGGCAACACCTCCATAGCTGACACTGTCCACACAGAGCTGGAGGCACATCCCACACAGACCAGCAAGGCTGGAAAGAGCAACCTGATACCGTAAATGCATTTTAATAAGACAGAAAAAATCAAGTAGCAAGTTGAGGGATTTCAAGGGATCCCAACTAACTTTCCAGAAGCAAAAATTAACTTGCGGCTCTTTCCTTCCTCTGTTTTTCTAGTGTTTCCTCATTGACTGGTTATGATCTTTCCAAAAGGGAAAAAATGGGGGCCCTGCAGCACGCTTGGTCTGAAGGGTTCGAATTAGGAGTTATCAAGAATCTCCCTGTAGCCAACCAGCTAATTTCAGTGGCAGAACAAGAGAGCTTCTGTTAACACTCTGTGCTGAACTCCTGCTGCTCTTTCCATGGCAGGTGTGGGGCCAATACCTGTTTATCAAGAGTCTTACTTATATAAAAGTAAAAAGTTCAGGAAACGAAAAAATCTGAGTCACTGTCTGCTAAACTCCCAAATAAAATAGTTTTATTTTCCAACCAACCCAGTTTTCCTTATTTAAGCCCAAGGAAAAGAAAGAAAGGAAAAAAACTTGCTGTGAACCCTGACCTTTGGAGGTGTATCCCCCCCTGGGTGATTCATCTGTTTACCTTAGGACAATTAAATGTGAGTCAGTTTAAATAAACTTTAAAACCAAAGGAAAAATACGCTAAAAACAGACCTGACCCCACCCCTTCTCCTACTAGGCACTAACTGAGAAGCATGAAGAAATGCAACACAGATCACATTTTTAGGAAAATCCTAAGGAATCTGGAGGGAGGTGGCAAGTCACAGCAGCTCCTGTCCCCGGCCAGGAGCCTGAAGGTGGAGCTGCTCCAGGATGGACCGTGCAGGGACTGTCCCCACGCTGCCACCAGCAGCAGCTGGCCACCAATAAGCTAATGCAGGGGCCATCCGAGTCGTTAACCCCAATGCAACAGAGTTAAATGCTTCACCTTTAGGCTACCAGTGGCTTTAACGACATTCAGAAAAATCAGCAGCGTCCTGACAGCTTGAAATATTTGGCACTGATAGCAGCACTGCTAGCTGGGGAACTACAGCAAGCACCCAGAGGTTTGCAGCAGATAAAAACAGAGATAAAATCACCAGAGAATTATTAACTGAGGCCGATGGGGAAGAGCAGGAACAAAGCCCCCTTAAATAAAGCAGTGCTAAATGCTAAATGTCAGGGTTTATGCCTGCAAGAAATGTGGCAGCTGCAGGGTGTAGCTCTAAATGGCCATTAATGGAAAGAATCAAAGCTGCTCTCCAAGGCTTCAAGCAGGATTGCCAATGCTGTTCACAGGCATGTGTCAGCTCTGAGACTGCCCTAAAAGTGGTGGGATTAAACAAAACTAAACCTATATTTGGGGAAGTTCTTCCCTGATTTTTGGTTTCCGAGTTGTTAAAGCACCTTCAAATCACACTAAGACTAGAGAAAAAAAAAAAAAACAAAACAAAAAAACAACAGAGAGAGCACAAGAAAACAGCAATATTCTGGAAGACCCCATTCTTGACTGAGCAAGGTGGCAGCAGGGAGAGCTGCCACACAAGCAGGATGAAGGTGGGAACCAGAATGTTCTCACCTTGGTCAAAACCTCTTATTCTGGTTAGTGATGAGGTGGTTTTCTGCCAGGAATATTTAAAAGAATCCAAGAGTGTTCTCCCATACTTGTGACAAAGTGGTCTCTAATGATATCTCAGCTGACTTTTGGTTTATATCTGCTGGGTGGTTGAGTCCTGCTGTTGCTTCTGACATGGTGATGAGTGTTCTGCTTCCCGTTGACATGGGGGCGTAGGGGCTGTTCTGGCTATGGCCACCAGAAGCTGCTATTGGAAACTTTGAGCCATGTGCTTCAAGTAGAGAAGCAACGAGGACTCACCAGCACCAGCTGAGGCTCTTCCAAAATGCCTATTCCTCACCTCCCCACCATCACTTCCTGCTAAAGAGGAGCTGTGGGAACGTGAGATGAGAGGGAGGTGCTGGTGAAGAAGCTACATGAAAGATGGGAGTGGTTCCTCTTTTCATCAGCAGTCAGGGACATGGCTGTCACTGTCTGCAGCTGCTCCTTCCCCTGCCCAGGGCTCACTGGTTTGGGCACTTGTGTATAAAGAGCACAACTGTAGCCAATGTGTAGATATCAATACCCAACATTAAGGGTCTCCATCCACTGCTTGGAGCATTTCAGTTTAGGGAGGGCAACCAGCTACTCCTCACAGTGAGCCAGTCTGCTCCCAGGGACCTGGGAGCAAGGAAATTCTGGAGATACAAATTTCACATGGAGGAGGCCATAAAAAGACAAGTCTTGTTCCCAGGCAAGGTGCTGTAGGTCTGGCTGCCTGACCAGGGCTTTGTGAGTGCCAGGGCTCAGCACAGAGCTGCCCGGATGTATTCTGAGCCTTTCCTGGGAGCTGCTCTTGGTTTCCTTTCAAAGAGGGCAGTGAATGTCTCACCACGTAAGCCATGGCACCCCGAGAGGTGTACATGAGGTACAAATGCAGCCCTCCTGCCTGGTTCTTCACAAGTAGAGAATATTTTGGGGGTTATACAGAAGGCAGGGCTATCTCAGTGGGGAGTTGTGGAAACTGGAGAAACCCTTTCAAACAAATTTTCTGCAAACTGCCTGCATGCTGTTGAAAAGCAAATTAATCTTTTTTGGGCAGACTCCGTGCTGTAAAAGGTTTGTGTGTCATCTAAGGGAGCATCTGAATGAAATGTCCCATCACAATATTGTACCAGAAAAAAAACAAACCAAATTCTGCCAACAATGTCATTGTCATTGGAACCAACAGAAGTGACTTGATAGTTTGGGCTGTAGGTAAGGTGAAGCCATTCATGATTTAATTCCTCTAGGAAGAGGGAGCAGAATCACCCATGTCTGTAAAAGTTGCTTACATGCAGAGTACCATTCACCAGCTACACACAAGCCCACTGCTGTCTATAAATGCTGATGGTCTTTGGCAGCCAGACCCATCTTGGTCTTTTCCTTTTGCTGTTTGTTCAGTTACTTAAGAAAGCAGGACCCTAATTTGCACCTTGGATTGGTGAGTGTTCCAACGAGCCAACACACAAAGGCTGTGGAGGTATTTTCCAATCACAGAGGAATCTAAGAGAATGGCAATCTGCTGGTGGGAAGATTTGTGCTTGGAGAAAAGAGTAGGTTTGTAAATAGGGTTCTGGCGCTCTCCTGCAGGGATGTTGCCACACTAACGCGTGTTGTTGGGGCTCAGGAGTGGGTGGAAATGCTCTATAACGTTTATGCTCCCGCCCTCTCCTCCCAGAATATGAAGATGTGGGTTGTGATGGCATTTCACGTGTCACCGTCACAATAACCTCATTGACTCTCTAGAAGGGAACGTATTCGTACGTGTCAGTAGATGGCACTATTTCTATTGCCTGTCCCTGAACACAGCCACGTCTCTGCTCTGGAGCTCCCTGCGAGGATGAGGATGAGGAGGAAAAAGAGGCTCCCCCAGGGAACGTTGTTTCAGGGACCTGTGGCCGGGGCTGCTGGAGTCAGGAAGGCAGAGGGACCCAGAGCAGATGGAAAGCTCCTTTCCCGGAGAGCAGCACTCTCATTTTGGTTCATTCCTGTGGCGGGCAGCCTGTGGGCTGTGTGGATGAGGTGCCTCTTCTGGGGGAGCACCCATACTCCTGGGGTCTGTCATCCTCTCTCCTCCTGAAGTTGGGTCTTGCCTCCAGGGCAGCCAAAGGAGAGTGTTATGGTTTCCATCTGGAGCAAAGCAGGACCTTGGGAGCTTCAGCACAGGAAGGAAGGCTCCCTGCAGGAGAGCAAAAGGTGCCAGCCCTGTGCCCATCCAGCCACACTGAGCTGGGCTGCTGTGATTTCACCCAAAGGAAAGGCCACTAGACATCAGGAAGCTCTGAGGTCCCCAAGAGGGTCTCTGCTTACCGTCTGCCTGGGCTAGGATTCCTTCTGCTTGTGCTTTGAACTCCTTCCTCACCATGCTGGCCCAAGGATGTGAATTGAGCCAGACCCGTGGGCCCACGCACACCCATCCTGCAGACATCCAACCGGTCACATAGGGCTTGTGTTTGGACAGCATCAAAGTGCCAGGTGTGATTAGCAAGGCTATAAAGTAAGATACTTGTTCTACCCCTGTGTGCAAATGTGCTCCAATCCATCCCTCAGCGTTTGCTCCTCTGAGCTCCTTTATGCTATTCTAAAACTATATAATTTGCTGTCAGCAGCTCCTCCATTTGTTTAGGCTCCACACCAGCATTACGTTTGAAAATTATTTCAGGCGATTTGGTCACGGTCACTTACACCACATGGATCCCAGCTCCTCACCTCCAGGACTTCCAGTTACCTCTCCTGCACAGCCTGCTGCTCCTGAGCACGCAGCCCAGCGTGCGTGGAGGAAAGGCGTGGGGGTGAGCGAGTGGATAAAACACAGCCCTGCCTCTTGGGCTGCTTTATGATGCACAGCCAGCAGAGTGACTCCCAGGTGGGTCTGTGGACTGCACTGTAACGTGTTCTCTTGGCATCAGGATTTACTGCCCCATATTATAATAGCCCCTCACCTGGAGATAGCATCCTGGGATTAAAGCCCCAAAACTTTATTGGACTGCTAGAAAACTCCTCATAAGTAGTCCTACCAGCCATAGCTTCATTAGGTAATGAGTAGCTAAAATGTTCCTGCCTTGGTTAATGCCCTGGAAGCAGGTGAGACTGCAGCTTCAGGAGAGCTGGGACTCCCAACCTAATCGCTTTGCACTCAGCAGCCATTAGGTCAACAGAGCTTTACTAACAGGCTGTGTGTTTACACAGCTTCCAACAGTTCAAAAAGCCAAAGGAGGATCACAAGTCTATCTTCGAGCCAAAGGGGAAAAAGATTGACACAGGGTTGTAATCATCAGTGTCTGAAAAAAGCCTTCTCATCTTTTTTTAAGCATGTTCAAACAAGACGTGACTCTTTGTAGGACAGGGGCGCAGGGAAGGTGGGCAAATGCCATTCTTGTGGTTTAATTAAGGACCTCCGTGAGGATCTAACAAATACAAGGTGAGCTGTGCCTAGTGGGTCTCGCCTGGGTGTCAGGAGGGAGGGAGGGAAGCAGGGGGGATGCCGGGGAGGGTGGAAAGGGTGTGGGATGTGAAGGACGGTGTGTGGCAGCTGTTCACAGCAAATACTATTCTAGCTCATGGCTATGTGTTCCAGCCCTGTTGGAAAATTACATCTAAATAACAGATCACGAAAGAGCAACCCTGACAAGGCCTGTAATTTAGTCCCAAGAGGAAATTCTTCATTCATCAACTGTACAAGAGACTAAATTAGTTCTCTGCTGGATGAGGCTTTGCTGGCAGTTTGCTCTGCGGGTCATCCCTACCTTCAGAGCAGGTCTCACTGGGGAGCCACTCCTGCCAGGGACAAGCCCACTCCCAGCCCAGAGGGACACCAGTCTCCCAGCCTAGGGCAAGGGCTTCGTTCTCACGTGGTTTTGGGGGTTGTGGGGAGCAACTGCCACTGTCTGAGGTGGTTGGACTTGCAGTGAGGTTGAAAGTGTTTTGCCCCAAGATGGAGCATCACCCAAAGGCAGCGCTCCCTTCCCATCAGAGCTCCTTGTGGTGGGCTCTGTTGCTTGGTTCAGAGGGACAAGGAAGGATACTCTCTGTCACTGGAAAGCTCTTACACAGCTCACTGCATGTCCTGGTGTCAAGATCTTTTTGCTTTCTTGTGCTGTCTGGACAGGGAGAGGACACCCAAGAGGCTTCCTGGCTGGAACAGCTGGGGCAACATAGACCTCTGTAATCTGTGGGGCTCCATTCCTGTACATGTGGCTATACAGACAGATGTGGGGGTGTTTCTTTTTATTATTGCAACAGCCAGGTTTTTAAAATGTTGACTGGGTAGATTTCCTGCTGCTGTTTCCCTTGCACACAAAAGCAAGGTTTATTTCATTTCTTCTTTTACAGCAATTGCTATTTTTCGGGTGCAATTAGCAACTCTCCCATTTCCAGAGGCCTGGTGTGTGGGTGTGGGAGAATAAATCAAAGACATCCAGATCTGTGAGAGGTGTACTGGGCAGTTAAAAGTACATCAAGTGTGCTTTTTGTCTCTGTGCTTTGAATCTGGTTCTGCCACTTTCACTCAAGCTAAGAAGTATCATTCTCAAAGAGATGTCCTATTTGTATTGGGAACTCATGAAAGCACCATGAAAAGTCAGGAAACCCTCAGGATCAGCCCCAGATTGTAACTGTATTACAAAAGGCCAGGGTGCCTCAGTGCAGGAGGACTGCCTATGTCTGCTCAGATACCTCTGAAATGCACCTTAAGTCCCCTGTGCTTCAAGACATTTTGCTATTCTAACACAAACCACAGGCCAGCTTCCATTTTTGAAAGTTTATTCTTGATAGCACTTTCTTCATCATCATCTACAATGTCCAGTATTTCCACACAGTATCTTCTTTAACCTGTTGATTGGTTTCAGGTGTTTTCAGGATAGTACAAAAAAATCTTAGAGATAATTATGGATTATTTCTGCCAGCCCATATTTTGTTTATGTCTTGAAACACAGAACTTCTCTCTGCTTAGACACAAGCTGGTCATCTGCATGCCCTTATCCTTATAGCCATTGAATTCTGTTTTGGTGGCCTCTCAATAACTTGGTCACAGTGATTTCCCATATCAACACATCTTCCAGGTTAGATATATATATATATATATCTAGGCATTGCAGGCTTTTTTAGTTTTAGTTTCATTTTTTAGGCTTTTTAATTTCACTTTTTAGGCTTTTTAGTTTCACTGAAACTTCTTTTCTCTTGTGTTAAGGGATGCAAAATGCATATGAGGTTCTCCCCAGCCCCTTCCACCCTTTAGAGGAACACTCCCATTGCATCCCTACTTATTCACTATACCTACAAGTGAAACACCCCTACACTTTTCAGACTCTCTGCAGAAACTTCTCTGCTGCTTGTCATTTCATTTCTCCTTCCTGAACCCCACACCCCCTTCTGCATCGATTACTTGCTGTTCTTCAGAAATAAGGTTGTGCTGGCAAATACAGTGAGCAGTTTCCCCTTTTGAGGGAGGTAGAGCAGTGTTTAAGGGCTAGCAGCATTTTTTCCTTTAGGAGGAGGAATGGATGACACAAGCCAGGTATGAGCCTTGACACAACCTGTTTATTTGCAAAGAGTGCTCGTGACTGCCTGAGCCCCAAAACACAACAGGAGCAAACAGTGGCAAGTCCTGTTGCTCGTGATGTTGGAGTCTGTCCTGTTAGTCCCTCCTGAGCTGCAGGGAGCCCTGTGGCTCTGCAGACCATCATCTGCTGGGTCTGCTCCTTTCTCTGCCCCCTCCTACATCTTGCCCAGCAGTGCTCACACCCGTTCAGTAGCAGTCAGGTAACCAGCTCTTCCCAGAGATTTGTCTCCAGGTCAGACCTTGGCAGGGATGGTGGCTCCTATTGTTCCCAGCTACCTCCCTACATAAATGACTTTCTCCTTTCACAGACCAAAAAAGAGACACCTGACACCCGCTGGCTTTGTGCAAAGCTGGGATTTGCCAGAGACCAATGACCCATTTGAAGTTAGCCATTAATTTAAAGCAACCCCATTACTGGAATCTGTTTAGTCTGGTTTTCTGTCACATCCTTCTACTCCTAAATACTTTATTTACTTATTTGGCTCACTGTAGCAGGTATGGAGATTTTTCTTTCAGCTGTTTAAGCTTAGCTCTCCCTGGCCACAGGCAATGACAGGTAATGTATATCCCAAATGCAAGTGTGAGTAATTTTCCATTGAAGTTTGTAGTAGGCATTTACCTACGCTTGTCATCAGTGAATTTTGTCTTCCCATTCACCTGCTTTTCCCAGGCTGTTCTGAGTTTCCCTGTAGTCTTCACTGGTGTTAATGATAGTAAATCACTGGTTCCCATTAGCAAATGTTGCTGTCTTGGTATTGACCCATTTTCTAGAGAAGGTATGGCTGTATAAAAGTACACTAGCTTTGCCTGGAAGTCTGTTTCTGGGCAAGAGTCATTTATAGGAGTGTCCTCTCTAGGGCTGAGAGCCCAGGGCTCTTCTGATGTGTAATGAGCTGTGTAATGGGACCTTTTCTCAGCTCAGATAGCAGAGGAAAGCTGTTCCCTTGGTGTAATCTGAGGGCAGAGAACTGAAGTCTAGGGGTGCAGGAGGTGCCCAGCCCAGCTCACAGACTTTGCAAAGCCCCGCAGCAGTTTGTCAGCCCCGTTCCCACTTCTCCCCTGTCTCCTGGGGATGTCCAGAGGGTTAACCATCATAGACACCTCATCTTTCCTTTGTCCTAAAAGAAAGACTCTTCATTATGTCAACATGAAAGAGCCCTAAATGGAACAAAAGTGACCTATATGGAGCTGTATGGTAGCATTGCAGCACTGAGGATAAGTTACAGCGTCTGCTTCGTGCTTGACAGACATTATAATGCTTGCTAAATGCAAGGCATTATTATTACTACCAAGGGAGATGGCAACAAACCCTCCTGTGTCCTCAAAGTTACATTGTTTTTGTATTGTCTCATACCTGGCAAATCTAACTGTGGTACCTTGTGTTGCTTTCCCTTTTTTTTTCCCGAAAGCTTCGGCTGGACGATGAAAAATGTCGTGGTTTCAGCTGAAGGTCAGGCAGCCCACAAAGCACTGAGAGAGTGCTTCTCAAACTCAGTCCTTCACCACATTTATTGCACTGAACTCACTTTCACTTTTGCATTGGCCATTCAGGAGAAAACAAATATCCCATTTCATAAAACAGCAGTCAGAGGCAGAGTTTTCAGCTCCTCCTTGGAGTTACTCGATAGAGTAAGAGGGCGCGCCAGCCCTTCCCTGGGGTATTGAAGTGACATGGCAAAGGCATGTTTTGCTTCTCAATTGAGAGGGAGGAACTGAGTCCTGGGATGCTGAGACTCATGCTGAAGTTCACATACCTTCTTGTCAAGGGGCTGAGACCTGATCTCCTAAGTACTGACCTCTGCTCTCGCCATAAGAGCACTCTTCCTTTCAAGACAGGAGCTGGTGAAAGCTGATCTCACACATCCAGGTGAAATTGTTACCTAGCAGCTACTTGGAAATATGAGTTATTCCTCTTGCTGGGAACAACTGAGGGCAAGACCTGGATTTCACGCTGTTCTTTTGGTATTAAATTTTTTAAAAAAAGAAACCTGGGAAACTGCTTAAGCTGCTGACTCATAACCATACCCATTACATGGCTAGCAGCTTTCATTTCAAATTGCTTTACAGAGGGGACCAGAGGTTGTCCTCATACTGAGGCCTTAAAAGTAAGCACTGCTTGCTGATGGATAGAACAACACCAGTAACCCCAGCAAAGCCCAGCAACCCCAGCACTTTCAGAGGGTGTCCATTCAGGGGGGTGTCCCCAGTGGCTGGAGGAGCAGCAGCTGGGTGTCTGCCATCCAAAACCAGGAGCTGAGCTCTGCAGGGTGGCTTCTGTGACTGGCTCTGCACTGGCACAGTAGTTTTTGCTATGGCTTCATCTCAGGTTTGCCTCATTTGTGCAAAGAGTGACAGCCTCCTGGAGTGTCATTTACTTTATAAAGGCTGAAAAGTTCCCAGCTTGTGTCAGCTCTGGGCTCTGGCCAGGAGGGAGTTCATGAACTGGTGAGCTCCTAACTGGCCCCAAAGCCTGTAAAAATGCTGTGCAAAAACACAGTCCCCCAGTTCCTTCCTAGCAGCACAACCACAGTTCACCATTAGGCAACTGAAATTTCTTTTCCTTTCTTCCTCTTCATCCCAGGACACTGCTACACTTTTAATTGATTGCTTAGAAAAAGTGGGAAGTCAAATCCTTGAGGTGACATTTCTGGCTCCAAACTGCAAGGTCATTGGCTGGGACACGTGCACAAAACTTCAGGGACTGGTGTAGGTCTATTTGTACATAGTTATATATGCCTGGAGGACTGGACTGTCTCATAAGGAGTTCTCCAACGGGGTGCAGAGGAGGGGGTGCTCCTGAGGAGCATGTAGTCCATGCACACCAAGTGGACACCAGCACAGTCGTGTGGCTCAAAATGTGGTGGAATAGTCTGTGACAGTGGGAACTCGGAGAAAGACTTTCTGTCCTTGCATCTGATGATGTGACCACAGCCTTGTCTTGTAAAAGTCTGAACATAGTTGCAGAGGATAAAAGGGTACCCTGTTGCCTTCCAGCTTAGACTGGAAGTTTCTCTGGGCAGCACCTAGAGCATCTAAAGCTGTGAGAGCTCACTTCAGCTTCTGGGTGGGAAGCCAGCACGTAGGTTGTTTCCTGAAGGGGATCTGAATGGGTTATGCGGGGAGGGACTAGAGGAACTCCAGTATTTTGCTCAGTTGGGATTCCCATGCTTTTCTTCCTCCCCCATTTGCCATGCCACTGGAAATATACCTAGTAAAAATAATAAGGGTGGCCAAGGTCATGTCTAGAATAGAAATGCTTCACAACGTGTGCTGTAAGGGAATAAAGGAGGTAACCATATCTGCTTGCATAGGAAAGACACAGACACTATGGACTTGTAATTGCATGCACTCATGTTTAGCATCATTATCTTCCCTCAGTTTATCTGTTTTTCCATGAGAGCTTGCCTGACAGAGCCTTTCCCCTGCCAAATCCATAGCATTTGCGTTAGAGCACTTTAACAAGACACAAGTATGTGTCATATCTGCACTCTGGATTGCACTGACAGCCCTGGATGGATTGTGCTCTCCTATCTCCTTTTGTGATCCCCTAAGGAAAAGGGGTTTATATATATATATACATAAATACATCTATAAAATGCACGGCATGAATCAGCTCCAGCTCCTTCTCAGCCAGGTCTCTGTGTCCTTCACACCTGACAGCTAGGGCAGGGTGTTTGTCTCTGCAGTGGCTCAGTGGAGAGCATCCCAGGGTGTTTACACCCACCTCACTTGGATTTCAGGGAAGGATCAGCCTCCTTGTTTTGAAAGGACTTGCACCGTGTCTCTCTTGTAAGCATGCCTAAGAAAGTTTAGGTTCCACGTGAGCATGTGGAGAAGCTGATATTTGTCAGAGTCCAGAGATAAGTCAGCTTAATTGCTGATTATCTCAGATCCACTCTTTAGAGGATGGATTACAGCCATAAGATAGGGCATTATTACTGCTGGTTGTTGAAATGAGAAGGGGGAAGAGAGGACTGTTGCTTTTTTGGGGTAACAAGATATGTTTCTTCTTGTGATGGCAATGCTTCAAGCAGACTTCCCTATGCACACTCTATTCATATGCATTTCCATGACCATAAAGCAAAAAGGCTTTTTACATACAAAAAGGCAAAGGACAAGCTAAAAGTTTTGCCAGCTGCCATTTTTCACTTGATTCCCTCACTTCCAACATCGTTGTGTAAAGTCAGCCTGTCATAAACGTGCCCGTGTTTGCACGTGTGAATGTGTATAGGCACAATTTGTGTATTGATCCCCAGAGGCTTTGCTAAAATATTGAAGGTTTGCCACCAGATTACTTGGTTTTGAAAGGATGAGCTGGTGTACAAACTGGAATCTGCTCTCCCTTCTAATGGTGGCACTCGTCGTGCAAATGGTGAAGAGGGTGGGAGGAGGTGGTGCTTGGATGTCAGTGCTATATGGCCTCATAGTTTGGGAATCAGGACAGTCACCAAATGTAACTTTTCTTCCTAATCAGGCTAAGAATCTGTGTTGAGATAACAGAAATTTCCAGTGTCTGGCTAGTACTTTAAGTGTTTCCCAGAAAACAACTTCTGTTCTCATGCCTGTTCTTGCAACCCGCTGCCTCTAGCAGGGCGAATGAGAACAAAATTTGACCTCCCTTCAAATGAGCCCTTAACTAAAGGAGTCCTTTGTGGCAAAGCCCATTGCAATAAAGGTGAAAATTTGAGTATTTTTCAAATTTGGGTATTTTTCAATTACTATTCTTTTCCTAATTAGCTTTAATGAGGTTATTAGTGCAGCTTTGGAGAGGAAACCTGACTGTACATTTTGAGCTTGCATTCGTTTCTTTGCAGTGCCTCCAGAGACTGGGGCTGTGCAGCTCGGCCAGGGATGCAGGTGACCAGGAGCCTCCCCTAACAGAAGCCAAGAGAAACCATTTGGGGGGCAGGCAGATGTACAACAGGCACAGAAGTGTTAATCCAAAGCCCTAAAATATAGGACTAAAAATATAGCACAGAGCACTAAAATATAGATTTTATGCCCTGAAGATTCAAAGGCTTTATGCGTTCAAAAGCTTTTATTTACCTTTTTAATACTTACTGTTTGTATTAATTCCATTCCTATAATATTACCCTTTGCATCTATTGTGTTTATTATTTTCTTATGGCTAGAGTTTATTTGTTTTATTATTTTCACTGAATCCATGATGGCAATATCATCTTGTGGTGAAGTGGCACTCTCTAGGTTTGTGTTGGGTGGAAAATATTCCTTTCAGGTTGAAAGGGCATTGTTCATGCTATATCAAAAAAAATGGTTAAATAGTTGTTCCAGCCTAGTTTTCTTTTACTGCTTTTTAGGTTATTAACTTTTATTATGTCCTCTTATTCACGTTCTCATTCACATTGTCTCTACCTGGGAGATTACAGACATTTGACATTGCTGGTGTATGAAAAGCTACACAGCCCACTTAGATGCAGGATGTAGTTCAGGATCTCTTTTTACCTCCATCTGGAATAGGTTATGCCAATGTAAAGCAATTAAATATTTTTAGGAGTTAACTGTAAAGTGTGAATCAGTTTTAAGAGAAACAGTACCAAATCCCTTTAAGTTTTTTTGATGTTATCTTCATAAGCTATAAAATTAGGAAACCTTCTTTTAACCAACAAAAATAGGGATCTCTATTTCTGCTCCCAGAACTGCAGGACAATGCTATTATTTAGGCTGCAAAAGAGAGATATATTTGAATCTCAGGCCAAGCTTGTGAAGATATAAATGGCATAAATAAATTTGAATTAATTTTAGCTTTTAGAAATTCATTATTTTGAGGAAAACTTTGCACTTGTGCTCACGGGTAGCGCGTCATTGGTGTTGATTTTCATAATAAAGGACCTCTGTACATTTATGTGTTTGCATGGCTTGCACACACACACGTGCATCAAAAGTGTGCACAATTTTGAAAGGTTTTAAAAGCCTTCCCACGTAGAGAAAGCAGCAGAATAAATCTAAAAGGTGCATGAAGGCAGCAATCGTTAATGAGCACTATCACCAATGAACATGCTTCTTCATGAGCTCTGCAGTGTCCACAGCTTAGAGGAGCTACTAATGAACCTTATCTTTGCACGAGATAATGCTTAGGACCAAACAGGGGAGGTGGAGGGGAATTTGACCACCCACAGAACAAATACCATTATCAAAGTGCAACTTATGCCCCAAAGCGAACTTCCTTGCCGGAGTGACATTTCTTCTTGGCATTTCATCTGCTTTGCTAGGTGAGGACTGGGGAGGAGGAGGGAAGGAGGGGGAGAAAAATATCCCAGCTGCCATCTCCAGCCAGTAAATAAGCTCTGTGTGACTCAGGTGTGCGTGGGGATCCACTGGTGAGGTGCAATCCACACGCCACGGAAGGCAGGGTACGTGGAGGGGGGGTGCAGGAAGGTGAGCAGGGCACAGGCTGGGCTGGGGAGGCTCTGGGCAGAGCCGGAAATGGGGGATCAGCCTTGTCAGCTCCTATCTCATCTTGCAGGGAACTGCAAGAACAAGGATTTCTCTCTCACTGAAGACACTGGTAGTCCCTTCGCCTCTCGAAACCCAAAATCAGCTCAATTGAGTGCAAAAGGCAACACGTGCTGGGATTCAATCACCCCTGACTCCTTCTTGGAGAAGTCAGCGTTGAGAAGTGCCAGTAGCTGCTTCGGGGGTGAGGGGGAAAGGAACACTTCAATCTCTCTTGGAGGTCCCGTAGGCTTATGGCAGCATTTTGTTTCCCTGTGCATGTTCAAAAGGAACGTCTGCTTGTTTGTACCAGCCTAGGAATCCACCTCCATCTTGCAGTATCTCATGAGAGGATATGTGCTCTCACGAAGCAAAACATTTCAGTTGTGATCAGTTACCCATAACAGTGAGAAAGATGGAGATAAAGCAAGGTATGGTTCCTCAGGGCACTGAACAGAGCATCTTGCTCCTGTCTCAGAAATGGATAACAAGTCATAGCACTGTCATCTTCTTGAGACCCAGTGAGCTCCCAGGTCCATTGGGCATGGGTTTTACCTGTAAAAAACATGCAAAGAAAGGATAGCAAATATGCCAGTAGAAAACACAACATCATTTCTTAATGTGCTAACAGATAAGAAGGAAAACGAGGGTTAAGCCCTGAAAACACCATCAAAACAAGTGGGAAATTAGGGTTGTGCACAAGATTACTTGGAGGTATGTTTTGGCTTAAACATATGAATATTAATAGCGTGTGAGCAGCCATTAGGCTCAGCACAGGGATCTGAGGAGATGTGCCCCATGGCAGGATGGTGCTGTAGCCACTCAAGTTGTTTTTGCTATAACAACGCCTCATCAACTGCAGCTTCACAGGAAGAGTGATAGTGAGGCAGCACTAAAGAAAGGAAAACAAGAATATATTGGCTGAAAAAAGATAGTGCACCAGGAATAGCCAGTTTATGTGCTCAATACCCCAGCTGGCTTCTGCCCCGGGTCCCTCCGTGCAGCTTCTGGACACGTAGGTGTTTGCCCACTCCCTTCTTACACATGTCAATAAGACAGGAATATCAAATCAAACTGAAATTTCTAGTGCATCTCATTGCCTTTGGACTCTAAAGCTCTGCCATCATTCGGTTGCTTATAATGCTTTGTTAATATTAAGGGGCTGAAGCAGTATTTTAGTGGGATGTAATTTTATTCTTTACCTTCGTGAGTCTGTCTGGACCACTGCTCATGGATTTGGACCCCAGTGGTTACTGTTACTTCAAAACAAAACATAATTTATATCCCAGAGGTCTTCCACTGGGCTGTGCCATGCCCAGCACTCTGTAAAATATTGTGACATGTGGTACACCACCATAGGAAGTCACTCATCAGTGGGGCTTACTGGAGTTCTCCTCGTGGAAGTTACTGCAGATTGAGCCCCCTTCGTGGATTCATGGAATCACTGTGAATCATTCCTTACTCCAGCAAATGTTGTGATATCCAAAGGTCAGGAACTATCTTCTCAATCTTGTTTAGAGTCCTGTTCTGTAACAGTTTTAGAGGTGCTCAAAAGAACCTGTAATAGAAAATAGTTTAAAAAACTGGTAGCTTTCCATGTTTTCTTTTTCTTCCTATGAAGCAAAAATGTGCTTATAAAATACTTCCAAGCTTTACTAAACATTCTCCTACAGTTCTAGTTGTTTTCCATTCATCCTTTCACAAATTATGTTTGTTGTCCAGAGTAATGGCCAATTTCTTTTCCACTGGGAATATATTGACCCACGTGGTGTTGAGAGAATTAAAGACTACGCATCATCTCTGCACAAAATTCTTACCTTTATCAAATAAAACAACACCACTAGCTATCTGTCACAGCTATTACTTGGGAATATCCAGTAAATAAGCATACCAATTAATACATAAAATGTTTTGGCTGAGGACATGAGATGATCATCAAGGAATCAGCTGAAGTAAGTAGCACCAACAAAGACTGTAGCCTGCTGCTAATTTTTTGGAACATGTTATTGAACGAGTTCTCACTTGGGAGAAATAAACTTCATTTTTTAAGTCTGTTAGATATTTTACAGCCTCCACTATCCCAGTAGCTGCAAGTATGTTATAGTTTAAGAAAAAAATACACTTTCACTGGACAGCTTTCAAATTAATCATGACTGCAAGGAAATGGGGCTTGTTGCATTTCTGCAATTCTTCGCCCTTGAAAGGCAGCGAGGAGAATATAATGAAACTCTCTTCATCTCTCTAATTAAACATCTTGTGACCAAACGAGAGAGGGGCAGGTGTGGAAATACCCAACCCAGTCAGGGGTAATTGCTGATAATCACAGAGCTGCTCTCGGGGCTTGAAAAACTGCAGGCTGAGGGCTTCATACCTGGGCGGCTGCCTGGGGCTGCCCTGCAGGCTGGGGACAGGGAGCTCAGCTCTGGCAGTCTCTGCTTGTTAGGTCCAGAGAGGTGTTTGCAGATGGGCTGAAAAGCCACGGTTACGACTGATGGGTCTACAGGAATTTGAATGGCTGGGGCTCTCTGATACACCGTGGTGGTTTCCCAAGCAAGGTGAACGTGTTTGGGTCTGTGTTTGCAGCCAGTGAAGTTGCAGTGTGTCACCTGGCTCTCCAGAATGGCAGCACAGCGTAGAGGGCTGTAGCCTTGCAGCCAGCAGTGATGTGCCAGGTACCTCATAAAGGATAAAACAGTAGTTTCCACTAGGTATCATTGGAGTGAAGAAGAAAATAACTGTGAATACCTTAAGGAACTCATTAGGAGAGTGAGGCCTCACTGAAAAAATGACTGAAGGTGTCTAACTGAACAAAATAATTTGTAGAGTTTTATCCAAACTTTTTAGATCTTCAGGCTGGGGACATTATGCTCACCTCTAGTGGGAGTAACTCAGAAGGAGTTATTTACAGACATTCTGTAAATAAACACAGAAAATTACTCTAGATGTATATCTTCCTTTTCATAAGCATCTTTCCATTTTCCATTTTCTGTATCTCTGTAGCAGTCACACTAGGAGGAAACTCTTTTGTCCAGGACACTTCTGCAGTGCCCTTAAACATCTTTGTGAAACCTGAAGCAGAGGTGCTGAACTACACACAGCTGAATGCCAAAAATCTCCTAGTTTTTCACATTTAATGAAGAAACTTGGAGAAGGTATCATTGGTGGGTCCTTCAGGCTCTGCCAACGCCTTTCCCTGGGTGGGAGGGACACAGATGTCCAGATGCTGCTGTTCTCACCAGTCAGTTCACCTGAGCAAGACAGATATGACATTTTGGGGAGCAGCTTCCTGGAGGGACTTTCTTCCCTGCAGTTCTGCTCAGTCACCAGAGGGCAGACATCTATAGTTCCAATTTATTCTCCTTAATCCTTCTCATCCTCTTGCAGACTGTAGGCTCACTGGGGCAGGTTGGTGACTTGTCAGCCACCTTATTTGAAATGAGAAGGTGAACCTCAAAGCCAGCAGTGCCCCCTTCCACATCGATTCTGACTGCTTCTGGCAAGCCTGTGGCACTGAATGAGATCCCATAGAGCCTAGTGAGGGAAGGAAAAACATTGTCCTCTCCAGAGTGATAGTGCAGCAGTGAGAGGAAGGCAGGTCTGATCTTCTGTATAAATCAGTGTGGTTGTTAAGTAGATCCACTATGTTAGTTTATTAAATATCCTTTAGTTGAGCACAGAAACAGGAGTACTTGGTGTTAGGAGATGAGAAAGTACCAAAAGCTATAGCAAGGGGTTTTTTTGTTTGTTTGTTTTCCAGCATAAATCACATTCATTGCACAATTGGCACTGAATATTCTCTGCGTCTCAGAGACGTTTCATTGACTCCTTTAATTGCAGAATTCCCTTCAAGTTTAACAATGCAGAACTAATTTTGGTGACTCAGTAGCACAAAAATTGTTATTTTAAGTGCCGAAAAGGTATTTTCCCTGTGGATTTTCTAGCACTGAGGCAGCGTTCTGAATGTTTTGACTGCTACTTTGTCTGACAATGTAAACAGACAGGAATAATTTAATGATTAACTCGTTATCCTTGATGCATGCCTTGATGTCTCATCTTGTTATTAACAATTTGCCCATGTTTTGAAATATATATAATATGAAGCAGAGCTAATTTTGCTCTGGAATGCTCTTTAACACCATTCCACAACTTCTTCCACCCACTCTCTGAGCTTGGTCAGTGAGGACACTATTAACATCCCAGCATCTCGCTCTGGTGCTTCCAGCTGTATAAAATTCAACCCATTAATAAAACTGTTCATCAAAGAACTTGAATATGTGCATAAGTCCAGCCTTGTTAAGCATATGCTTAACTTCAGCACGCACTTGCAAATTTTGCTTCAAGCAGCCAGGCTCTGTTTTGCTGCTTGGGCCTTGGAAATCCTTCCTGGCACCATACCCTGTTTTGGTCGTGTTTCATAGTTACCTCTCTGTCCTTGCCACTTCCATGAAAGTTCCTCCTCAAAAAGCCTTTTGCAAAAGACTGTGGCCTGCTACAAGATCTTGGAGAAGTCAAGTTTGGTTTTGAGCACGAGTGCCTTCTGTTGTCTGCACAAACTGGAATGTCACAAAATAACACAACGTGTTTGCCATCAGGAAGAATTTTTTGTCCATTTTCACTCAATCTGTCAGTGTGGTGAAATTATTAAGTGTTGTTATTTTTTTTTCCTATCTCATGTTTATGAGATGCTGTCTGGGAGGCACTGAGCCCATTTTAAATAATATTGATGGATCACATTAGCATCCAAACAGCTAATTGCATAGGCAGTGTTGGCAGAGCCTACACTGTGAGTGACCCCAAAGAGCAGGAAGATCCTCAGGATCTCTTTTCCCAGTCTTTGAAAAGACATTTTAAAAATGCATCCTCTGAGAGTATTGTATGAATTGGTGGACCTGAAAGCAATCAGTACCTGAAAAATGGAACCTCTGGCATTAAAGCAAGCAGTAGAATAATCATCAAAGCCCTGCCAGGCAGAGCCCTGACAGACATCTGCATTTCCAGGAGATGGTCATGTCAGCAATTTCTGTGTGTGCTGCATCATCCTCCAGCACAGGGTTGCCCCACTCCTGACATCAGCTCTCTCACTTTACCTGAACCCAAACTGGTGAAACAAATAATAGCAGCACGGTTATTAGCACATTTCCTCCAGAAGCCACTAATAATAAAATGCTTCCCCTGACATTTCCACTCTACACCAACCGACTTCACAACTGTTACAGTAAGTCAGGCAAGTAAACTAAAAAAGAAATGCCCCAGCTTGATTAAATTCCCACTGGGCATCTGCCAGGCAATGGCCAAAGAAAAAAGTTTGAAAGGTAGAAAGATAAACACCACTGGACAGTTAAGAACTTGCAGCATCTTCTCTCCAAACACATTGTGGTATCAGGATCAGTTCTTTAAGCAGCACCTACTTTTGTTTTGTGATATCTCAGCTCTTATACTGTTAGGATTTCCCCTTTACTTTGGATTCCTAGTAACTCATGTTGATAAAAATGTGTCTTTTTTTGCATCTGCTAATTACTGTAACAGAGAAGAGGAGGTGATGTAATTCCTTCTTCTACACTGCTCCTTGGAGGTGGGATGTGGGTCTGCTGGAGGGAAACCAGTCTGCCTAGGAGGATGCAGGATCCAATATTTTTATTTTCTCTTGTCTACGTGATGGAAAATTCAAAGTAAAAGAGAAAACTACACAGGCAGTAAGCACCAGCCCTCCATCCACGGGTATCATCATCTCAAATTGAAATAAATGCATGAATATGGGTGTGAATATGCATATATTTATCTTTGCAAAGTTTGCCCAAACACCATTGTTTGGGAAGTAGGAGTCTCGTATTCCAAAATCACTTTTCTGTGGCAGATACCAACATCTGCTGCAGCAAGATGGTATCACTACAACTATCTGGATTTAAGATGAAATGTGAAGTCTTGGCTACCTTTTGGCAAGAAACCATCAGAGACCTGGTATCTTTTAAAGGACTTTAAAGGAACTTTGGCTTTCAGGGCGCATTGAAGGGATGTAAACTGTGAAGAAACCAAGGAAAATCACATTTGGTGCATCTCCTTCAGACACATGCTGTCTTCTCCAGCATCAGGCTGGAGCACACGTAGTATCTCTGACAGCTCTTCTGATCCCTCCTGCCTGGCTCTGCCTGGGGCTGGGAGCCGGGGCGACCCAAGCCCCTTTCAGTGCCCGAAGAGCAGAGGTGCTAGCTGTGACTGGGTGCCAGATTAACTCCTCCTGAACCGC
>NW_008591356.1:33189-34202 GCF_000691845.1 Merops nubicus
GCAGGTGGGAAGATGGTCTGTGACAGACAAAGCCTGATGAAAACACACCGGGGGGAGCCGGGTGTTTGTGTTGCTTCAGCTTCTGGCACGGCCTCTGCCGTATTTATCCTTCCGCCCACCTACCTTCCCCAGAAGAGGGATGTGAGCAGTCCCCGATCTTATCGCCGCCACGCTTTGATCCAGCTGGGATGTTGGGGCCCTCGGGAATTCCCCGCGTTTGATAATTCCTGATAGCTACTTTTAAGAAAATACCAGCTGAAGGATGGGGAGGGATTCTTCAAATTCCAGAAGCTGAGTGAATGGTGGAATTTATCAGGCGCCCGAGCCAGATTTCCTTGGAAAGAACATATTTATTTTGAAGTGTCACATTTTCATTGTGTTCAGCAAGCTATATCACTTAAGGCCAAAGAAACCCGGTCAAACAGGACATTACTGGCATTTTTAATAAGCACAGGAGCCGGCCCTGATAAAAACATTATGAGACATATCTAAACTATGAATAGCTAAGGACCTGGTTTATCCCAAGCGGTAATTCATTACCCCTTTATGTTTAGCTTTCGAAATACCACCTTGAGAGAAACTTGACCCCAAGGAAATCTATTTCAGGAATGTGTGTGGCCCCCAAACCAGCAGGCTGCGACTGTCTTACCACCTTTAGTGTGTTTTTCTCACAACCCCCCCTGCGAGGCAGGGCCCGGCCGTTCCCCCTCCCTTACGAAGAGCAAACTGAACGAGGCTCCCGCCTCTCGCTCCCATTAATATCTAAATTGTGGCAAGAAAGTGACTTTCCCAAGGTCGAGGAGGAAGTTTGTGGCGGGGCAGCTCGTGAGAGCGGCTCCTCGGTCTGCTCCACGCCTGCCCAAGCCCAGGGGTAATTTTCTAGTCGCAGGGTGGGGCTTCCCACCCCCCGCTAGGAGCCAGGTTACGGGGCTGTCAGAAGGGGGAGAGGTGTTTGTTTGTTTTTCCTGGGTAGCATCAGGAGAAAATATCCATCATCTCCCGAGACCAGAGGC
>NW_008591356.1:34317-40358 GCF_000691845.1 Merops nubicus
GGGGATCTTGCTGTGGCTTTGTCTGGCTCTTTTTTTTTGGGGGGGAAGGAAGGAAAAAAAAAAGCAGCTCTATGGCTGCCTGGAGCTGGTGTGTTGATTTTGTTGTATAGACACTTAAGGCCCAAATGAACTAATTCAGAAGGTTTTCAGGAAATCTGTTCCGACCTCCCAAGAAACACAAGGCTCTCTGCCCTGTAATTCCTGGGGAAAGTCTCTGGTGGCAGGGGTGCCTTTGGGTTTGTGTCCCTCAGCCTGCTGTTGTGCTCCTGGCTGCTTTGTGGACTTTCCTATATCCTGGAATGTGGGAACTGGGCATGAGGGTAGGAAAACTTGATTTATTCTGATGGAGACAATGTGCTCTGGGGAAATAAGATAATTGGAATAGCTGATTAAATACCACACACAAGAAAAAAAAAAAATAAGAGAAGGAAAAAATACTGTGAATTTCAAAGAGTCTTTTTCTTGTCTTTCTTACCTTTGATAACAGGGGGCAACATGTTCAGGAGCATTTAATGCTGGTCCAGAGGCTTTCCTTAGAGTCAGTGCTTTTTTTAAGGAGAGAACTACATTCAAGCTATTGAAAATATTTTTTCTTCATATACAGCAAACAAAATAGGGGTTAGAGAGGGAAAGAAGAGCAATTGGTGGTAAGGCAGGATGGAAGGATAGGTTTGCACAAGTCATTGGTGGTCACAGCCATACCAGACGGCTATAACTGGAATATTTGCCTTTGGTACTTTTCTTGTATTCACCATCAGCTCCTGTCTCACCTAGGAAATATGTCTGAGAAACTCCTTCTTCCCACCAGGGAAGCAAACACCCATAGTCCTGTTCATTAGCGAAAAGAAAACAGAACTCTTTCACTTTGTGTAGATATATTCCCACGCAATTTAAACATTAGCTGTTTATAATTGCTTGAGAAACGTTTTACAAGCATCTGCATCAGGTGAAACATCTTTATTGTGGGAGACATTTGTGAGGAGACTTCATACGCTGCTGATCACAGGCCCTGCTTTAAAGCCCACTGAAGTCCATGGGAAGGATGAATCTTTCCCGTGACTCCAACAGCCTTTTGATCATGGCCACTACATGAAAATCTTGCACGACACCAACATTTGCTCCCCCGAGGTGTTCTTTCTGCATACACTGGGCCAGACACTCCCAGCCCCACATAATGTCTGGTGAGTGCTCTGTGAGATACCCAACAGCAGCCACAGCCAGTGAGCAAGGTGTGAGGTGGGCACAAGAGGTTGAGCTTACGTACTCTACAAATGCTGTGGTCATCAAGTAGGCCCTTACAAATGTGTAGGAGGCATTTGGAAGTCCTGGAACTCTTTGGATGGGCCTCAAGACATGGGGCACGTTGGATTTTCACAGGCTACAGTAATCCTGTGGGTGGGTTTCCTCTTCTCCCTTTCTCTTTGGGAACACTGCCTCTGAAGCAAGGTAGCCCAGGAACTCACAGCTCCATGCACATATAAGCAAGTTGGCAGTACCAGAAGCCCTGCCAGGAGCTGGTGGCTCAGGTGCCCAGGTTTTCTGGGCTTTGTGTCCTTGCTCAAGCTTCTCGCCTGCTCCCAACCACTGACAGACACAAGAGCAGCCTCTGGGATAGCAGGCAGGAGATTTGTTCACTGACATATTTCCTTGTGGAGCTTTGGTCCTGCTGCAGCTAGGCTCAAAGGGGCATGGAGGAGTAGCTGACCTCCAGGATCTCCTGGGTGCAGGAGAGTGCACGAACCATGGCGTGATTTTCCACCGTCTTGGAGACACGCAGAGTTCTGGGGCTGTTCCCTGAAAGGCCAAGGCCCAGTCTGAAGCTGGGTGTGCCACTCACCTGGTGTAAATCACCGAGGACTTGCTGGTGAGGAGACCATCGATACCAAACACACCAGCTTGTCTTTTTCTTGGAAATACCGCGAAACTCCTTTCCCCGAGCAGAATTACTCACGCTAAGAAAATGCGTGATGTCCCAAGGACTGACGAATTTGGCATCCAGAGCTTCTAACCCAGTCTCATCTCCTGCCAGGAGTTTTTTATTATCAGCTCCATTCATTCCTACCGAAGGCTGATGGGGTGCGATAAAGCAGATGGCCAAAGCCCCAGACAAAGGCCAGGCAGGACAATTAACGACAGGCCGACAGCCCCACAAAGGCCGTGGGCCTGGGATAACGCTGGCTCTGGAGGGCTGCTGACAATAACATAAAGCCTTTCCCCTCACAATGGGGAGATAAGATACAGTACTGTAATAGGAAAGCAATCAGCACAAAATGCCATCAATTATGGAAAAGCTGCGGCCTGGTCGAGGGCAGCTCTGCCGGGCCCGCGCCGCGCTCCCTGCCCGGCTTCTCACGCCAGGCCTGCCCGGGCACCGGGGGGCTGAGGCTCCCGTACCCCACTTCTTTCATCGGGCCTTGGCTCCCGAAATTACGCCGCATAATATGCTTATTCAGGTTTTTTATATCTGTGCACCTATTTTATTACCTTTTATAATGCATACAGGGTCGGATCGGCTTGCAGCAGAACAAAGCTAATTACACCTTTCATTACCTAAATATAGCATAATGACAGAGTGTCATTCAAGTGTGGCATTGAGCTGAGAAACCTCATGGCAGGCCAGGACAATGACAGAGGTTATTCAGCTCCACCTGAATTGCTGCCGGTGCAGCGAGAGTGGGGCAGGGTTAATAGACAGGTCACTACATAAATTACAGTATCAAATGGAAAGGGTGAGCTGCTAGTGCTGCTCTCATCAGCCACTGTATCTCCCAGAGCCAGGAGCCTCCAGAGCTGGCGTTAACCTCTTGTGTTCCTCCTGGTTTATACATAGATATAGATATGTGTATATTCATGTGAAGTGCATGTTGGCACTTGGAAGACCCAAGAAGGAAACATCCCATTGATGTGCTCCACAAGAAGTGCAGGAGTGCTACGTTGCATGTTGAACTGCTGGCATTTTGGGTGGTGGATGAGCATCGTGTCTTGTCAGTGATGTAAGATGGTTGGTAGCCATTTCTAGCACAGTTGGTAGCCATTCCTAGCATCTGCTCCCAATCTCTGATGGTATTCGTACAACTTAATTAAAGGCTCCTACTCCAGGCATTTACCATTGCAGGAAATTCTCAGTCATGAGCTAGTCAGTGCTCAGGGGCCAAGCACAGAAGGGAGAGCAATGGTGTGGTGTCCATCTTCAGCCAGGCTTCTCTGCTCCCAAGAGCCAGCTAGAGCCACCACCTCTGCAGTGAGACTCCAGATCATCTGCTGCCGAAATCCCTGCTGCCAGCTGAACTTAGTCTCTGGCAACGTGACTGTCTTCCTCCCACTTTGATTGGAAGCCACCTCCTTTACATCTCCTCTATCCCTTAACGTCTTATGCAAACAGAGAAGCTGGTTGGCTTTTAGCTTATTTCTTCAGATAATTTTTAGTAAGAGGCTTCCCTAGTTTTTAATAAAGTGGTGGTGAGAGCGAAGGCTGGTAAGAGCAATGTTCATCAAACTTATTATCAGAAACTATTTCATTTCTGCCAAAGCAAGCAAATCACAGAAAGTTTCTACTTTCCTTGGAGTGTTTCTGGTTTTCATCAAAACCAGAAAATGAGACATTTTAATTTGCAAATTTGTTCAAGAGATGAAGAATATTCATTCCAGTTTTCTTAGGTCCTTGCTGAGTATTTGTGTTGTGGTTAATCTTTTTTTTTTTTTTTTCACTTTATCTTTTTTGGCTGAAGTAAAAATATTTTTATCACAACTCATCCTTTCCCTCCCTAGTTTCTCCGTGCAAGGTGAAAGGCATTGCTGGGCTGTGATTCTGCTGTACCAGCACGCCTTACATGAAAAATTAGTAGGGACACAAACCTACAATGTGAGACAAATGAGGTTGTCTTATGCCTTGGATGAATTTTCAGCTACCATGAAGAGACACATGATCTTCAGTACTTCAGGCTGATACTGGCTTCCTTTTTGAGTGCAGTAAAAACATAGTGTGTTCTCTTTTGGTGGACTGATGGGTTTTTGACAGATTTGTTAGTTTGTGGTCTTTAGACCAGCTGTAACATCAGTGTTGAAGTTGTCAGTTCCCTGTTCCTGTATGTACTAACACTTTGCTTTATTAATTTTACAGTTTGGGGGGAAATACATGAATCAAGGGAGAGTTTGACATGCTAAAATAGACACTCTGCTTCTACCTCCTTCCTTTGCAAAGATGCTGGTGAGGTGCTTGAAGAGTCCCAAATACAGTTTGAACACTTCTGAAATGTCATGGTTTCTTTGTGCTTGAGGGTTCTGAATTTCCTTCAGAAAGCTGTAAGATAAAGTTTTCAGTGGCCACAGGACTAAACAATAGGTGTCAATTATTAATAAGGACTAAACAATACGTGCCAATTATTAATATTTATGTTATGCTTACCTTTAATGTCCATCAGAACAGTCCTGTGACCAATGCTTACACTGAGATTTTGCTTTTTGTGCAAACTATTTCTTAGTTCTCCTCTGTGGTTGTTTGTTCTTCCTCCAGTCTGGGTTCCTCTGTATTGCTCAAGTTGTCCCTTTTGCTTAGGACCAGACACAGAGCAGCATTGAGGTCAGTGTGGTGGTGGCACCAGGATCATAGCTGAAAGTAAATGAAATATATTTTGAAGAAAACCTAAATCCAAGGTTCGAAGGAGCTGAGTGTTTTGAACAAGGTGGCAGGGAAAGTGTCTGATGGGATAAAAACTAAACTCAGTTTTCCAGAGCTGTGGATTAGCACCCCAACAGCTGCTCACATCTGCAGGAGGTGCCAGGGCTGTGTCTCCGACTGATCCAGCTCAAAGTGTTGCACAAATCTGTCTGCTCCCAGCAAAGTCCACATCTGGATACAGCTCCTCCCTGTCCACAGCACTGCAGCCTCCACCCTCCCCGAGCTGGTGGCTGGGCCCTGGGGAGGATCTAGCTGTAGAAAAGCAGAGGTTTATCTCCTTTGTTGAGTGCTCTGTAAAAATCAGTGTTGTTTCGCATTTGTTCACCCCTGTGCAGCAAAGGAAAGCCTTCTACACATACTTACATGTGAACTTTGAAATGGCTTCAGAGACTTCCTGGAGTTATTAATTATCAGGCTAGACACTTCATTCAGCCACGGCATACTTGGGCTTGGAAGGGACCATTAAAGGCATTGGGGCATTTTTCTTCTGGTCTAACAAAGGAAGAAGGTCCTGCTGCTCCTGCTGCACATCCAGGAAGCTCAGTAGGGTCGAGCCCCACGTCCCCATGAGCAGAGCAAGCACCCTGTGGCCGGGTCCCCAGGCTGGGCAGCCTGTGAAGTCCTCTCAGCTCTCACCCTCCCGTGCTCCCAGGGCCACTTTTTGCCCCCTCTGTTTGGAACTGTGTCTGGCTCTGCAGTCGCTCCTGTGAGAGCCCGGCTGGCTCAGAGGACGCCGCTGGGTTGGGCAGCTTTTACACACTCCCTCTCTGAGCTTTAAATCAGCGAGGGAAATCCCAGTGGTTCTGAAAACACACACGCTCTTTTTTTTCCCCCTTCCTTTCCTCTCTTTTTTTTCCCTTCCCTTGGTCTGCAAAAGCCCCCACGCTCCTTTTTCATTTCCCTTTCTGCCTGCGCCTTTATCTCTCCCCGCTGCTATCGTTCCACCCTCTGATGATAGCAGGAACGACCCCACGGGCTGACCCTGGCAGATTATTACATTAGCTGTAAATTTTGAACCCGGGCCAGCCCATAGAGTGGGGATTGCAACTCCCATCCTTTGAGTGCAGGAGGATTAACGCTGGGGAACACAAGTACCTTAAACCACTCCACAGACACCAGCGCCCCTTCCTTTCTCTGCACGTCTTTGTACTTCTGCCTTTAAGAGCAGTTGGGGAATAGAGCTTTGCTATTTCTGTTGAGGTGGTGAAGGGGAAGAAAAAGACAGCATTCATGACAGTCAGGGCAGAGCTGCATTAAATAAAGCCTCCATCTTTCATTCTTAAGCTCAGCTCCAGGTCCTTGATGAAGATAGATTTTTCAATTAGACAGGCAATGTTTGTTCTAATATTTTATATATGAACCG